>NC_091224.1:24067558-24157558 GCF_040958095.1 Procambarus clarkii
TCGTACAAAAAAAGTAATTTGAAAGAATATATCAAGTTATTTACACCAGTATCAATATCTTTCGGGAAAATTTAAAATCTGAACCCAATATTTGACTTAATACAAAGTTTTTTGTTATTGTATACAAGTTTAATGATTGTGTTTATACAATGTACATCTTAAAACATCTCTACTACTTGTTGGGTTATAGAGACCCTTGGATCACGGTGATGTTAGTTTAATAAACTGTGAATCGACTAATGATGTTAAACTCTGCCACTTGCTGCTAAACGAACTTGCTAGTTCAGATTTTGTTGACCAGACCACACACTAGAAAGTGAAGGGACGACGACGTTTCGGTCCGTCCTGGACCATTCTCAAGTCGATTGTGAACTTGCTAGTTCAGATCCTGCGTCCATTATGGATCTCAAACCTTTTCCACAACCGCCCGCAGCTTAAGTACAGGGCGCAAAATAAATATTTGTAAATATTTTCTTATGTGAAAATTATGACAATATTGTAAACGCCCCAGAATAAAGAATCCGAAAATCCCAGGACAGAAACTTAATGATCTATCATAAGCCTCACCTAAAGCCAGTGACGGAAAAAAAACGTTGACTCAAGACGATTAAGAAGTAGCAAAAATTACCACCAACATTCTTTTGACTCCCACTTTAGAGTCTCTTGTAAGTTGCTTGTCAAAACCCCAGTGTGTGTGTGAATGTGTTGTAACGCGTGAGAGGCGCCCCGGATTACTGTACAGGGGCTCACAGGATCCTGAAACAATGTATGGGACTTGACAGTGATACATGGCAGCCACACACAGTTAGGAGAAACTCGTGTTCGCTGGTGACTATACCGGAATTACTTGTAATTTAGGTAGGCGTGTTAGTGAGAAAATACCAATCACCAAAATCTCTACCAACACGACTCATAATACTATATTATATACAGTATATATAATATATATTATATGCATATATAATATAGTATTATTTATATGAGAAGAGGAGGATGTAGCCTAGCACCTGAAAGGGCGGGAAATGCCTCCACAAGGCAGCCATTGTGAACTCTTGTCTAGCCTCTTCAACGTTTCTTTGAATTCAGCGATAAGGAACAACGCATCAAACAACTGTAATGTGTATGTGGACTGTAATTTATAAAGACCAATGATGTTTGCAAAGCACTTACTCTCATTTATTTAAACATTTTTAAGAATCTCGATGTGAACCTTAGCCTGAATAGATGTCAGTTGTCTAATTTCACCCACAGCAAAACTGCTATTCAAACTAAATAATATTAAAGTGTTATTTTCGTAATACTGGTTTTTCTTTTCTCTCTCAGGCTTAAGCTGTACCGAGAAGCGGTTGCAACTTCGGCTTCCCTCGCTTATCACAAGGTAACCCAGTATTGAGTTTTCCTTGTCCGTCGATTAACTAAATATTTACACTAGGGAGTGTCACAGGACAATACCTTCTTCTCCGGGTGGACTTTTCCAGTGTAAATGGCATTGTTCAATGGTGTATTGTTGCTTTCCGTGGGGGTTTCCTCCCAGCTGCGATTGCATGATGCTTTAGTCGGTCAAAACGAGTTGTAAGATTGTGTGTACCTTTGCTCTTTGATCGACTTGTAGATGTAAACAATGTGTGACTACATGGGTGCTGTACCGGGTACCAGACCACGTGGGTCTACATGGGTGCTGTACCGGGTACCAGATCACGTGGGTCTACATGGGTGCTGTACCGGGTACCAGACCACGTGGGTCTACATGGGTGCTGTACCGGGTACCAGATCACGTGGGTCTACATGGGTGCTGTACCGGGTACCAGATCACGTGGGTCTACATGGGTGCTGTACCGGGTACCAGATCACGTGGGTCTACATGGGTGCTGTACCGGGTACCAGATCACGTGGGTCTACATGGGTGGTTGTACCGGGTACCAGATCACGTGGGTCTACATGGGTGGCTGTACCGGGTACCAGATCACGTGGGTCTACATGGGTGGCTGTACCGGGTACCAGATCACGTGGGTCTACATGGGTGGCTGTACCGGGTACCAGATCACGTGGGTCTACATGGGTGCTGTACCGGGTACCAGACCACGTGGGTCTACATGGGTAGCTGTACCGGGTACCAGACCACGTGGGTCTACATGGGTGCTGTACCGGGTACCAGACCACGTGGGTCTACATGGGTGCTGTACCGGGTACCAGACCACGTGGGTCTACATGGGTGCTGTACCGGGTACCAGATCACGTGGGTCTACATGGGTGGCTGTACCGGGTACCAGATCACGTGGGTCTACATGGGTGCTGTACCGAGTAATGGTGCCCGGTACAGCCACTCATGTAGTCCCACGTGATCTTCATGGGTGGAAACGTCCCAAACCGTTTCTGTCCTACCTAGAGATTGAGTCCGAGTCCATGGGTTGCGAGCCTAGGACATAGACCACTGTGCTACTATACCCTAGAGGGCTCTACATATAGAGGGGTTGGAGTGGATAACAAAAACCCAGCGAGGTAACACTCTAGAAAACTGTTACCAACACTTGGTGATGCGTTACCAATAGGTTATCATTAGGCTTCACCAAATATTAATACCAACAATTGTACTAAGACCTATATTATTATCCAAATACACGGTATACAATAAGATCCCAGGATTATAAAGCTGTTGGATGTTGATACATGCAGATGTATCAACAAAATACATTAGATCACACGCCTGGAAACCGCACAGCCTAGCAATAAATTTGCATATATGAACATGTATTAATTAACTACTTAAATGTCACTCTCACAAGCAAAATGCGTGACTTTCCGTCCATAGCTCAGATCATGTACTGATTTATTAAGATCAAATTCGAGATCAACACAATATAATTTAACTGCAGCAAATTATAAAGCGGACACTAACCTTATGATGGTGTTATTTTCGCCTTTGGTCTGACTTGAAGATGGGGTGATTGAGGGGTCATCACACGCCTTGATGAACTCCATCCTATTGGTGTGCGTCGCCAACTGCTCTGTTAGGAGACTCTGCAGGTCCAACATCCTCTCTCTCTCCCTTGCCAGCGTCCGCTGGACACCACCTCCCAACTCTTGTGTTCCCTGGTGCACAGAGTCGAACGTAGAATTTATGGTGGGAAGAACTAGCGAAGGCTCTTAAGAGGATTTACCGAAAGCTTCTATTTTTCAGAGGCAGCAGCAGCAGCAGGTAAGTAACGTGCTGTTTTGGATTGCTTGATTAATCCAACATCACGGACTAGACTACTACATGTCCTTTGCTTTACAGGCAATAAGCGCTCACTCGCCCGGGTGTTCACTTGTAGCCAGTCTAGACACGGTGCAGCTGCTTTTAGTTCTCACTCTGAGTAAGTCATTCATCCCAACACTCGCCCCACAACTTGCCATAAGCTCTCCCAGCACCTGACTCCAGCGAGACACCGCTGAACACAACACTACAACCAGCGACGCTCGCCCGTCTGGGTCGAGTACTTGCTTGCTTCTTCACACTCTGGTCCACCCGACGGCTGATGGAGACCCCGCCCACTTGATGGCGCAAAGGACGGTGCTCGGCGTGTGTTGGTGCAAGAGTGCTAGGTGCGGGCAAGCAGAGATTACCAGGGGAGAAGCAACTCTATACTATCACCACCAGTATCACCAGCAGCTGAATCAATACCAACATTATCACCGCCACACCTGCAACAGACAGATTAGTTTATTGTGAGAGAGGTACTTCCCTAACATGCGCACCACGTGGCCTTGTGCTTTTCCCAAGGCATATTATTTGTCCGCCTTTCTTTCTCCGCACCAAACATCCCTCTGTACTTCCCCGTATCTTTAGTTGTCTATTGTATAACCAGGTTTTCCTCTCTCGCCTTTCCTCCTGCCCAGCCTCGCTCCCTGTCAGTAGAGAACGTCTTGTAATGCGGTAATGCTAAACTACTGCTCGTCACAGCCACCGTTCCGGCGCCTTTACTACTGATAACACGCCTCCAGCCACGACCAGGCAACCTTGCCCGGGAAAATCTTCAACCTCCTGATGGCTGCCCTGATAACAATAACAACTCTGACGATAAGGAAGATGCCTGTAGTGTGGTGAAGATGATAATGATGATAAATGGTGATGAGGTATACCATGGCAATAATATGAATAATGACAATACTAATAACTTGGAAGTGTGAATCAAGAATCGGTGTGTAAATCCCTTCGATTACAAGATAGGAAAAATCGGGAAAATCAAGGAACTGAAAACTTGAAACCGCTACCTGTTGAGGCTATCCATTACAAGGAAATTTTGTGGCTCTGGATGCATTTTTCCTGCAGTGTTTCATGTTTTATGTTACGTTTTATATCCAGTGTTTCTAAACTGATGCTTTTGAAGTCCTTTTTAAGTCAAGGTAAGAGTCTGACAAACCTGTGTAAATAAGTATGTTGATTCAGTTTGCTGTGGTAAAGACGGGGTGAGGGAGACGAGGGGAAGGGGGTGAAGAAAGACCCCTTCAGGAAAAGCCACATCGGAGAAATATTCACACCACCTGCCTATTATGGCGTCCCCTGAGGGATGGAGGATAGAGGGGGGGGGAGGGGGGGGAATGTAAACGTTGTAGAGAAACCAGGAAAAGCCCACATCTAAAGGTGGATAATTCTGTCTGCCCACCAGTACGAGCGACCTACAGTCAGTCCGTACAAATCCCAGTCCTATCGACACGAGTCTCCCTTCGTTCGTCTATCCGTACGAGCGATTTTTCGCCTATCCGTACGGGAGCCAGTTCGTTTGTCTATAAATGTGAACTATCCTTCCATCTGTATGGGGCCCATATCCGCTCGCTCGTCTATCCGTCCGTTGCCCTTTGCTCAATCGAAATAAAATATTCAAACTAGTAATTGTGGTCACGCGCCCCCAATCGCCTCCAGGACGAAGACGACCTTCCCTCCAATATGACCAATAGAAAATGACGGATAGCCCTCCAACATGACCAGCAGGAAATGACCATTGGCGCTGGTGGCATAGGACTGCGAGGAAAGGGGTCCATGAGTAACCAGGAGGTATATATATAATAATTATAATATACATATACATATCCTAGAGGGCTGAGAGCAACAGGACGCGGTGTAACGTACTGGTCACGTCAGTACTTGTGAGTCAGCAGCAGTAAACGATTTAGGAATTCTGTAAAACACTGACACTTTTTTCTTCCAAATTGCGTAAAACTGAGGTGTAACCCACTTCGGACACGTGGTATTCAGCGACTATTCATTATAAATGCATTCGTATAATCGATAGTCAACGTTAAGTAAGCGCATAGAGTTGAATAATGACATTCCTACTGGCCTGGTATCCGGATATCCTCTTGGAGTTGGAATTTGAGATGTTGGGATATCTCGAGTTGGAGTAACATGGGCGTAACGCAGCAAGGGGTTCATGAGCGAGCTCTGAGGCTGGTGAGTAAGGTAGTAATGTGAGGTTCTCAGAAAGGAAGGTGTCGGTGGCCTGTGTCCTAGGCTATTCAATTGAAACATTTAGTAATGTTGCTTATTTGTCGGTTTATTCATGTGGTTTCGTTTGCAAGTTTGTTCCACGTGACGCTGTTTGTTTGTTAATGTGTTTTTTTTTTGCAGATAGTGAGTCACAATAACGTGGCTGAACATTAGAGATGTTTATTAGAATTGAGGACGTTGCGGTTCGTCCCAGACCGTTATCAAGTCAGTTCTTCATTTTCGGATTTATGGGTTGAGTGTTTAATGTGGTTTTGAATTTGTTTGTGTAATATAACTATGTGATTGCACTGTTTTTCTTACTTTAATACTCGTTTTTCAAATCATATTTTCATATTTTATTACTATATATCTGTATAGTTCAATATTATTAATATTGCGATGATGATTCCCATTTCCATTATCATAATGATTAGTTTAACTATATGATATATTATTTGTTTTGACGCGTGTGTGGGTACCAGTGGTGGACCAGTGGTGGTACCAGTGGTGGACCAGTGGTGGTACCAGTGGTGGACCAGTGGTGGTACCAGTGGTGGACCAGTGGTGGTACCAGTGGTGGTACCAGTGGTGGACCAGTGGTGGTACCAGTGGTGGTACCAGTGGTGGTACCAGTGGTGGTACCAGTGGTGGACCAGTGGTGGTACCAGTGGTGGTACCAGTGGTGGTACCAGTGGTGGACCAGTGGTGGACCAGTGGTGGTACCAGTGGTGGAGATGCTGTGTCCATGTACATATCTTCCTTCACCCCCCCCCCTTCTTATATCATCATTCCTTCTGCTCCGTCAGCAGTCGTAACGAATAAGGAAAGAATCCTCCAACGTGTGTATGTGTGTGTGTTTTTTTCAATTTCTGGGACTCTTTGTGAGTGTTATTTATTTAGTTCGTCCCGATTCTTCACTCGTTTGTGTTCCATCTGATCCCTCGAGCTAGTTTTTCTCTTGGGTATCCTCGTTCTGGTCCTTTCCATGCGGCCCTTCATCCTGGTACCCTCCCATGCGTCCCTTCATCCTGGTACCCTCCCATGCGTCCCTTCATCCTGGTACCCTCCCATGCGGCCCTTCATCCTGGTACCCTCCCATGCGTCCCTTCATCCTGGTACCCTCCCATGCGTCCCTTCATCCTGGTACCCTCCCATGCGTCCCTTCATCCTGGTACCCTCCCATGCGTCCCTTCATCCTGGTACCCTCCCATGCATTCCCACGTTCTGGTCTCTCCCATGCGTCCCTTCAGCCTGGTACCCTCCCATGCGTCCCTTCATCCTGGTACCCTCCCATGCATTCCCACGTTCTGGTCTCTCCCATGCGTCCCTTCATCCTGGTACCCTCCCATGCATTCCCACGTTCTGGTCTCTCCCATGCGTCCCTTCAGCCTGGTACCCTCCCATGCATTCCCTCGTCCTGGTCTCTCTCATACGTCCCATCATCCTGGTACCCTCCCATGCGTCCCCTCGTTCTGGTACTCTCAAGTAGACAGGAAATGGACCACAGGTGGATGGGAGTGGAATACTTTACCTCTGCTCCTTTCATTGCAACACCTGTTACAATGGAGTTTATATATGTAGGTTAACATACCTGTATAAGTGGTTGGGTATTACCTGAATATACGGGAGGGGGAGGGGGGGATGTATTATACGTGGGTGTATTAATAACCGTGTACAGAAGGTAATGGAATGTATGAAAAACCACGTAGGGGTGGAGTGCGTGGAAATTTAATTCTACCCACAAGCGGATTCGTGGTTCTCTCTGTTGATTTTATATAATTGTGAAATGAAATTGCCTGTAACCTTATAAGAGCCCATGTAGAGACTTGTTGTTCACACGACATTCATCACCAGTGTGAATGGGGTCGACCTGAAGTACGTTTGAGATTTTATATATTATTGTTACAGTATATATGAGCAGGGTTACCATCCAACTCCGGGGCACTTAATTATATAGCTTTCACACTCTCAGACTAGGCTGTCAGGTCACCTCACATGGCTATGATAATCACAGATTAGGGCCATTCAATAAGTATGACCAACACAGATGCAAATTCCAGTAATCAACTACTAAAATTCGGCAGCTTTAAAGCAAGTGACACTGATTAGGTGTAATTTACCCGCTAGTGCTTGAGGCTTCGGGTCAGTATGGCACACTAGCACACTCTGATCAGCATGATAGTGTGATGTTCTTGTCCCATGACGCAGATCCTTGTGGAAATTCCCATAGCACGCCGCCCCCAGCATGATCTATCACGCAGTTAGCCTTGCAGCCTAGTGTCAATAACGCTATGCTAAATCATAGCGTTATTGATTATAATAATACAATTACTATTAATACTTTAATAGTAATAATAAAGTATGGATAATCGTGTAGTCACGCCATGGTAATTGTATATAAAGAATAATGACATTATTACGTATATAACCCTCCGGAAGTTAATGGGGCCTGAAGTCCAACACCAAACCAAATTACCTGACAATACTCTCACACAATGCAATGAATACAATCTCGGTATGCATGACGCAATCTCTCTAACTTCCCATTAAAGTAGACGAAGTATGGAAAACCCCGCCGCTGGATTAGCGTGGGAAGAGTATGTATGCCAGGAGCATCGGCCGGGTCCTGCGATGCATTACCGTATTAAGCTGCTAGTATGCTGTTGGTCACGTTAGCTCACATGTAGATGGCGCCACATGTCCGATGTGTTATCAGATTACATATGTACTTGTTCACCCTGTGTGGATTGTGTCTGTGTTAACCAGACTTGGCTTATATGCGGCAAGGGATAATGAACTTCGCTATGTCTTTTTGACCTTTTGTGACCCTTGGCGTATCTGTTCTCTCTGGGTTTCCCCGGACAGCTCCTTGTGACAAGCTCTGATCATTTCCAGAACATTTATTGTATACTGTAAGGATTATTGCGCTCTATAACCGTCTCAAATGCGACATACAGGTCCCATTTGGCATTGCAAGCACGGCAGAGGTATTTTTAGAATGTTTAGAATTGCAAATATGCAAGCGAATAACATTTGCTTTTGTGCGAACATTATAGTATAAGAGATTACAAAGTAGTTGTGTGTGGAGCGAGGACGTTGGATTAGTAACTTGTGTGTGTCAATAGGATCTCACTGTGACAAACGACACGAACTCTAACAATGGCTACAACATTTAACTACACTATTCTTCTAAAAATAAAACACTTCTGCTTGGGTATTCTATTGACTTGTCCATTAGGGAGTAAGCGCTATTTTAGAACATTGAGTTATGCTTGTCTGTCCAAACCTATCGTAGTGTAACTAAAGTTATCGCAGGTGGAGTTCTCACTGATATTGCTCATTTCCTTAAATAAAGGATTCAAGATTTCCTCTCATTAAATTTTTTCATTAAATTTAGCGAATGTAGACTTAAATTTTGGTGAGCACTCACGACAAAACTTCTAATTATTGAATTCTAATTTCTCTCAGGGATTAGAACTCACTCGTTCTAAACCCTGAGATAGGGTGCATATAGTTTTCAGTTCATATTAAAAAAGTCCTGATGAACCCGGGGATTTGCTACGGCCCTGAGCGCTGGTAATATACATTAGCTGAAGATGTAAGACGAAGGGGGAAAAAACTTATTATACACTAGGGTTTTTTGTGATGTAGATTCTGACAACTGACAAAACCCAATCAAGTGATTGAGCAAGAGCGCTGGTGGGTTTTATGGACTGATTTAACGACAGCATACGTGTAGGTTTTGTGTGTACTAGGCTAGTTGTGCTTGCCCAGTTGTATTCATCGAGTTACGTACATATAACTAGGCTAGTATAGCAATTGTTGTGCGAGGGGGCGGGCTCTAGCTTCTGGGCCACGGTTCTAAAATCTATTTCTTATGGAGCAGTCATGGCAGGAGAGTGCTTCAGCACTTGGGCCACATCTATCTAAATGCCATGTCCGCTTCTAATTTTTCCAGTGTAAATACATCCAGTTCTTTCAATCTCTCTCTCACGAAGATTGGAGAGAGAGAGAGAGAGAGAGAGAGAGAGAGAGCAATGTATATGAATGCAATGAGAGAGTGTGTGTGTGTGTGCTCCCCTAGCTGTATGCACCCAGATGTACTCGACTCACTGTTGCACAGTCTTCAAGCCTCTTGTGCTGCCATTTCCACATTTGAAGCTGTGTGTGTGTGTGTGTGTGTGTGTGTGTGTGTGTGTGTGTGTGTGTGTGTGTGTGTGTGTGTGTGTGTGTGTGTGTGTCAGCAGCAACAATCACAATACAGCACAATGACCAGAACAAAGCCTGATGCAACAACCTCTGTCACCACAACAAAAGGGCAAGCGGCGGGCGACCCTCTCGTCTGGTCTTGACCTTCCCGCTAGTTTCTTGCCCATAAAAAGAAATTTTGCACTCAAAATCGACCAGTTAAAATGTCAAGACCTGGTACATTTGATATAAGTCCATTTTTATATATATGTAAGACAATATATATGGACTTTAGAAGGAGTATTATTATTAGCTTAAGAGCTTATTAGAGCTTATTAAAGTATGTAATCCATTACGAGGCGATTCTAATGAGGTGCGAATATAGGTTATAGGCTGTAATTAAGGAAAAAGGGGGGCAGTTAGGGAAGATTTAATTGGTAATTAGTAAAGTAGAGGCCTTCAAGCCTATAGTTAAGCCCACGAATGAGGCCAACATAGTGAAATTAAAGTATTGTCATTTTGACGCTATATCTGACTAATGAACAAGGTCCTAAGTGCAGGGGGGGGGGACCTCGATAAACCTAAATACAGGCTTCCTGTCCCCAACAATGGGAATTATACATCTTCTACCTTCATTGCTTTCTTCCATACATGGTAAATTAATTTAAAACATTATCATAACAGTTCCTAACTTGTGGTGTAGGAGGAGTGAGCATCAGGTACCACAACCAATTTCTTTCTTTATTATGCCCCCCATACCCATCCCGTGGGCGGTGATGTAAAGGATTAAAGAGGCACATAATCGGTTCAGGAACTGAACCCTCTAGTTCGTTTAGCTAAGCAAATAACACTCTTTTGACGCTAATTACAAAATTATTAATGTTATATATACATGTACAATGACCAGACCACACACTAGAATGTGAAGGGACGACGACGTTTCGGTCCGTCCTGGACCATTCTCAAGTCGATTGTGAGAATCGACTTGAGAATGGTCCAGGACGGACCAAAACGTCGTCGTCCCTTCACCTTCTAGTGTGTGGTCTGGTCATCATACTTTAGCCACGTTATTGTGACTCATCGCCTGCATACATGTACATATATATACGTATACATATATACATAGTTAATCACCCAACCTCGGCGAAATTATAACAAGTCTCCCACAGTAGAAGGCCATTGTGATGACACTCTCCGCATACCATTTTCTTCCTCAAGAATGACTCTCATTATGAACGATTTAAAATGTCAAAAATGATAGCATTTACGGTAACTATCGCTCGAACGTACAAAACTGGACTGTTGTACCCGATACAAATCCATGTTTGGTACTATTTATCTTAGAGAGGGCACGAGAAGGGTGGGGGGGGGGGGGGGGGGGGGGATTGGAGGAAATGACTGGAATGGTTCGTGTTTAAGAGGGCATTCCCAGTAATTATTCTTGAAAGTGTTTTCTTTATACCTCTGGCTGGAAGAAGAAGACCCTTAGCCTCGCAGGAAATTACATATAACGCATTAGAGGGAATGGTTAGGTCCCCTTTAATACAGTTTCCTGTGGGATTTTCTCCTGCCACCCCCTTTCCTTTATTGCTTTATTGTGCTTTATTATATATATTTATATAATATATATATATATATATATATATATATATATATAATGTACTGTATATATATTGGTTTTAAGAGCAGGTTTACATTTAGACATGTTTCATATGACTGTATATTCCGTGTTGATTAGTTTCTTATTTAGGGCCTCTATCCCTCTGACTAGTGTTTTGCATCTTGGTTTAATTGCAAGACGATTTCTCCAAATGTCATATTTGTTCGAGGTTGATTAATAGAATTTTAGTCCAAAATTACACTTAAAGATTTTAATATTCCCGCCAAAAATGCTGTCTCTAAAATCCTCTAAAGTCTCGTACAATATTCTAATGATGTAATTAACTTTATAATTTTTTTCCCAGTGGCTTGTTAACAATTAAAAATATTGTTGAACGTTTCCACTGCATTAATACACTTGAAATTATTCAATATTGCACTTTATTTGAGCATTTTCGTCATTGATTACAATATTTTAGTTTTTTTTTTTAACTAAGCATAGAGTTCATAAGGGTTGTCAATTGACGTTCCTAGTGAAACTGCAAGCAAGAGCTGTTATCCTTAATTGTTTTTAAATTTTGAGTTATCTTATTTCCTTCAATAAAAGCTTAAAGTGTAGCTAGAAAGAATTTTTTTTGTGTCAGAGTGGTTGACAAAGGGAATGCATTAGGAAGTGATGTGGTGGAGGCTGACTCCATACACAGTTTCAAGTGTAGATATGATAGAGCCCAATAGGCTCAGGAACCTGTACACCAGTTGATTGACGGTTGAGAGGCGGGACCAAAGAGCCAGAGCTCAACCCCCGCAAACATAAATAGGCGAGTACACACAGGTAGAGGAATGATGTGGGGGGGAACAAGAGAGTAAGTATTACAGAGGTGCGGAAGCGAACGGAGCCAGCCATGATAAATCTCACCGTTCAGAGCAGCAGGCGCATGAAGGTTAGTCCACCCGGCATTCGCAACAAGTAACACACACACGGATGGTTACAGGGACACGGGTGGTTACAGGGACACGGGTGATACAGTAACACGGGTGGTTACAGGGACACGGGTGGTTACAGGGACACGGGTGATACAGTAACACGGGTGGTTACAGGGACACGGGTGATACGGGGACACGGGTGGAACCATAGAGCTAGTTTTGGTTTGTTGTTCGACTAAAGGCCACTGAAGAATTTGTACGCCAGTCGACTTATTGGGGAAGGAGGGGCGGCAGAGTTGAAGTTCAGTCTGTGCTCCCCAGCTCTCTGTCTCCCTGGCACGTCCGTCTCAACCATACAGGCTGCTGCACATTGCTCAAATTACTTGATTCACCTTCGTATGCATACAAACTTTCTGTTCCCACCCTCGTGCGTTTGACAACACATACGCTTGAGTTTGTTTTAGTCTGTGACACCCAGTGGGACACTCCCATGGTACAGACCGTGGGACACTCCCATGGTACAGACCGTGGGACACTCCCATGGTACAGACCGTGGGACACTCCCATGCTATAGGCCGTGGGACACCCCTGGCTTTCTACAATGACGCGGGCGACCTTCCAGAGAGTGTCCGCTGAGACCTCCAAGGTCTCTACAGCCTCGTGCCGCCCCATTCCCCCCCCCCTCCCCCCCCACCCCATTACTGCTTCCTTCAGCACCAACGCCTATTTCCGGATTCTATTCCCTTTCTATTTTGGCGTCTATTGACTGTTTACTGCTGTCTGTCTATAGGCCCGTTGTCCATGGCTTATCGTGTGTTGTGATCGGGTTTGGGACGTGTCTATGTAACCCTGTTTTAGATATGCGGTTTGGGGGTTTTATTTATGTAATTTTCTCTTCTATTGGCCGTCTGTTTATAATCTATCGTCCGTCCACTGGTATCTAGCTACCTGTCCCCCCCACCCCCCGAGTCTGTCCAAACCATAAATAAAGTCTAATTAAGTCTGGCTCCTTTTTTGGCCCCCCCCCCCCGGAAGTCTGGCTGGCAGCATATATTTTGGGCGCTGGGTTTGTTTGTTTGTCTATATGCAGGTTGCTTTGTAGAGGTGTGTGTGTGTATTTACTATTTGTATTTACTTAGCTATCTTGAACCCCACCTTTCTAACCAATCTATTTTTCCTCTATTATATCTACTATACATATTTCTCTTAACACACCCGCATATACACACATCTCCAGGAAGCAGCCCGTAGCAGCTGTCTAACTCCCAGGTACATATTTATTGCTGCGTGAACAGCGGCACCAGGGTGAAAGAAAATCTGCCCATTTGTTTCCGCCTCAGTCTGGAATCGAATCCGAGCCCTTAGGACTACGACCCCCAAGCGCTGTCCACTCAGCTGCGAGGCTGTGTGTACTCACCTAATTGTGCTTGCGGGGGTTGAGCTTTGGCTCTTTCGTCCCGCCTCTCAACTGTCAATCAACTGGTGTACAGATTCCTGAGCCTACTGGGCTCTATCATATCTACGTGTGTGTGTGTGTGTGTGTGTGTGTGTGTGTGTGTGTGTGTGTGTGTGTGTGTGTGTGTGTGTGTGTGTGTGCGTGTGTTTTAGATGTCTTATTCATATCCCACCGTATTACCTCGAGGGGGGTAGTATGGACCCCCACGAGGAGGACTTATGGACAATCATAAATAATTAGAGAAAGTGTGGAAAGTGTTCACAACACCGTACATAACACAGGATACACCATTACATAACAAATGTGAACACATACACAGGAAGAATGGGAAAGAGCTGACGTAACACCATTCAAGGAAGGGCATGTCAACACCGCACACAGGAAACGGAACAGATACAGGGGTGGGAGAGGGCGGGGAGGACGCGTTGGTTGCCATAAATACACTAGGCTGCAGACCAAAAAGTACCCCCCAAACACACAACCTCGCCACGTCCCTGACATGATGAGACGTGAAAAACGTCCCTGAAAAGCGTCCCACGTCGCTACAACGACGTGGGACGCCAGGAATCTGATGCCAGGAACCTGTATCTGATGCCAGGAACCTGTATCTGATGCCAGGAACCTGTATCTGATGCCAGGAACCTGTATCTGATGCCAGGAACCTGTATCTGATGCCAGGAACCTGTATCTGATGCCAGGAACCTGTATCTGATGCCAGGAACTTGGTGGATACAGACAATGATATTATGGCAGTAACGCGATACATCTATGACCAAATTTTGTGGATATGAGTACTGGAACAATTGATATATATATTTTGGACTTGTACCCTAGGTTGACCATGTAATGTATCAATTATACAATGTATGTATGTGATGTAACTATATAACCTGAGCTTGTAAAAGCATCTTAATCACCTTCAGTGGTTAAGTTCTTAATTGCACACTAGTTTCTCTATCAGCTATCTCATCCTGTCAGAGTAAAAGAGACAAATGTATGCGTATGTATATATGTATGTGTGTATGTATATGTATGTAAATGTGTGTGTATGTATGTGTATAAAGTATATGTGGAAGTTGATCAGAATTACGTTTCACCTTTGTAAATGCACATGCCAAAAATGGACGTAATTTGAAATGAAATCGGCTCACGAAAGTGATGTACTGTCCCGTTTTCTGTTTGGGTCCTCCAGCTTAGTCTGTTAGGTTAGGAGAGAGTCCGTACCGTTCACAACGTCACCAAACCGATGAACTAAATTGCCGTAACCTAACCGAGGACCCATGAATAGAAAACAGCATATCACGTCAATTTTGAGAGCCGCTGTGAATTTTAGTAAGAGTTTTGGCCTTGGGGGATTTATAAGTCAAAAGCGATTCACTGTTTGAGAGGAAGGGTAGTCTATACAACCATTTTTCTCGGATAATACACATCATTTTGAGGTCAAAGTCCCTCAACGGGCAAAAATAGGATGTAGCATAAATCATTGCAGCTCACACCATTCACGTTTTTTTATGGGTGGGATGCTCGGTTAAGTTAGGTTCAGATAATTTAGTACACTATATTTTGTGAAGTGACAACTCGAGAGGCCGGGCTGTTTGGAGAGACGTAATAAGTGCCACAAGTCTTGGGATCAAAGTTGTTCTTGATAAGTGGAGTGCCTCAGTGGTCAATCTTGGGTCCACTTTTGTTCTTGATAAGTGGAGTGCCTCAGTGGTCAGTCTTGGGTCCACTTTTGTTCTTGATAAGTGGAGTGCCTCAGTGGTCAGTCTTGGGTCCACTTTTGTTCTTGATAAGTGGAGTGCCTCAGTGGTCAGTCTTGGGTCCACTTTTGTTCTTGATAAGTGGAGTGCCTCAGTGGTCAGTCTTGGGTCCACTTTTGTTCTTGATAAGTGGAGTGCCTCAGTGGTCAGTCTTGGGTCCACTTTTGTTCTTGATAAGTGGAGTGCCTCAGTGGTCAGTCTTGGGTCCACTTTTGTTCTTGATAAGTGGAGTGCCTCAGTGGTCAGTCTCGGGTCCACTTTTGTTCTTGATAAGTGGAGTGCCTCAGTGGTCAGTCTTGGGTCCACTTTTGTTCTTGATAAGTGGAGTGCCTCAGTGGTCAGTCTTGGGTCCACTTTTGTTCTTGATAAGTGGAGTGCCTCAGTGGTCAGTCTTGGGTCCACTTTTGTTCTTGATAAGTGGAGTATCTCAGTGGTCAATCTTGGGTCCACTTTTGTTCTTGATTTGCATAAATGACATGGTTAATGAGTCATGGTGTACAATATCAGCCATTACAGATGACACTTAAGCCAGGGAGTAAAGTGACATTAGTGCGACAGAGATTGTAAGCCGACGAACACACTTTAGCAAATTGGTTTGATGAAATGCAGATGAATTTAATGGTGATAAATGCAAAATCAGATATTTCGAAAGCAAAACTGAAAAGGTAAGCTACTGAATGAATACCACAGACCTAGTGAAAGTAAATGACTAGTGGCTAATGATCTTAAGACAAGTTAACCTCACGATATTGTACAAGAAGTCATATTTACCTGAATGTTAAGAATGTTAGGTGTTATACCTTTCGTGATTCATTGGGAAAACTCTCACTGTATAGTTTGTCATATTATGGAATATTTCGTACTGTTTGGGTCACTATTATTGAACAATTTCAAACCATTGAGTGCCTATCAACAAATATGGTACCAAGTCCAAAAGATCACACGAAACCCGTTAAAAAAAAGAAAAAAGAGATAAACTTATCCAGTTCTAAAAGGAGATGACAATGAGGTGACTTACCAGCAAAACAAGTATTTAGAATGTTCAAAGTCCATGCCATTCTTCACTCAGAAAAAGCGTACAAACTGAACATTCTAACATTAATAAACAATCATGGCTTAACAACTGTAGATAAAATGATTTAACTCAAATAAGCTTTCTTGTATCTAGTAGTAAGCACGTGGAACAGTTTATCAAAGAGATCTAATTGTGTATGCATTTGAAAATAGATTGCACAAGTGTGTCTATATTATCCTGGAGCCTATTTGTTCCACAACAGGATTTCCACAAACAAGAAGCCTGGTGGGCACAAAGTCTTTATCAGACTCTTTGAATCCCTCTGTAATCCTTTCAAAAAGATACCTTTCAATGGGGGGGGGGGCGTAGAAGAATTACAGGATTGTATTAGTATATACAATCTGTATATATATATATATATATTGTACTACTGTATTAGGCTTTCCCAAACACCAACGTCGGTCGACTCATTGTCTGCAGCTATAGCTTATCTCTCGGTAATACGCCCAAAATAAAACTATTATCTGCTTATCTGATCTTCATTGCTAAACTACTTGAAATCTTTAAGTAAAAAATTATGTAATTGAAACAAAAAAACACATGGCATTTTGGGGAGAGTTAACAGTCTTGTAAACTTACTGGACCACGTGAGGTAAAGTAAGTTTACAAGTATAGAACAGGAAGAGGAGAATGAGAGGACTAAATGGGGGAAATGAGAGGAATAAATGAGGGGATACGAGGTGCAGGAATGAATTGAGGGGGGAGTGAGGGGATATGATGATGATGAATAAGGCGTACCTTGTGGAGAGAGAGAGAGAGTGAGTGCTGCCGTGAGATGTAAGATGCAGAACAGGTGACCACAGGTGAGGAACGAGAGCACAGGTAAGGAGGCAACCTCTCTCCACCCCGTCAGGTAAAACACTGAACCCGCCGCCTCCTCCCCTCTTGCCTACCTGCCTCTCTCTCTCTCTCCCCCACCACCACCACTACAGCCCTCCCCTACCACTGGCCCCTCCCTCCACCCCACATCATTATACAACAACACAGCTACATTATATCAAACACACATAGTCACAACCACAACTACAAGCAGTACAAACACTTCCACCACCACCACATCATCATCCTCTACAACCACCACCACCACAAATACCACTATTTCCACCATTACCACCACAACCCAGACTACCACCATTACCAACCACGCCGTGCGGCCCTTCATCACCACCATCGGGAACTCCAGCTTCCTCCAGCACAAGTCTTTTTACCGAGGACCTGTGAGCCGCATCCAGGCTCCCCACTCGGGGCGTCGCAAGCGGGGATCTCTGGCCCGCAACACTCCCGCGGCTACATGTGGGTGGACCTTGCTTAGTTAGCCAATCACTCCGTTGCAAGAGGTTTGGGTACACCCCATCACCTGCAACTGCGGGAATCACTGGTAGCTTATCAACCAAAGATGTTAAAACTGACTAGCATGTTGACCAGTGTTAGAGAGGCCCAGTGTTAGGACCAGTGTTAGAGAGGCCCAGTGTTAGAGAGGACTAGTGTTAGAGAGGACCAGTGTTAGAGAGGACCAGTGTTAGAGAGGACCAGTGTTAGAGAGGACCAGTGTTAGAGAGGACCAGTGTTAGAGAGGACCAGTGTTAGAGAGGACCAGTGTTAGAGAGGACCAGTGTTAGAGAGGACCAGTGTTAGAGAGGACCAGTGTTAGAGAGGACCAGTGTTAGAGAGCACCAGTGTTAGAGAGCACCAGTGTTAGAGAGGACCCGTGTTAGAGAGGACCCGTGTTAGAGAGCACCAGTGTTAGAGAGGACTAGTGTTAGAGAGGACCAGTGTTAGAGCTGCATCTAATATTATTATATCTTCTGGTGTTATGAATAATTAGCCCAATCTGTCCTCAGGGAGGAAATCAGCTCAGGGTAATGGATTCAAAACCACTACATAATTAGTGGTATTACCTACACTCTTAACAGTGCACAGTTACAAACCCATTAAGATTTCAATTTAGATTCAACAGAGTTGAAGAAGTTGTTAAACACGTGGGACAAAATCTTACTGAAGCGACCATACGAGTCATAAATACTCATACTCCGCCCAAGTAAAACAGAAACAAGCAACACTTAGTGGGCCAGCCAGAGGCTTAGGGCCCGCGCAGTGGGGCCAGCCAGAGGCTTAGGGCCCGCCCAGTGGGCCAGCCAGAGGCTTAGGACCCGCCCAGTGGGCCAGCCAGAGGCTTAGGGCCCGCGCAGTGGGCCAGCCAGAGGCTTAGGGCCCGCCCAGTGGGCCAGCCAGAGGCTTAGGGCCCGCCCAGTGGGCCAGCCAGAGGCTTAGGGCCCGCCCAGTGGGCCAGCCAGAGGCTTAGGGCCCGCGCAGTGGGGCCATCCAGAGGCTTAGGGCTCGCCCAGTGGGCCAGCCAGAAGCTTAGGGCCCGCCCAGTGGGCCAGCCAGAGGCTTAGGACCCGCCCAGTGGGCCAGCCAGAGGCTTAGGGCCCGCCCAGTGGGCCAGCCAGAGGCTTAGGACCCGCCCAGTGGGCCAGCCAGAGGCTTAGGGCCCGCCCAGTGGGCCAGCCAGAGGCTTAGGACCCGCCCAGTGGGCCAGCCAGAGGCTTAGGGCCCGCCCAGTGGGCCAGCCAGAGGCTTAGGGCCCGCCCAGTGGGCCAGCCAGAGGCTTAGGACCCGCCCAGTGGGCCAGCCAGAGGCTTAGGGCCCGCCCAGTGGGCCAGCCAGAGGCTTAGGACCCGCCCAGTGGGCCAGCCAGAGGCTTAGGGCCCGCCCAGTGGGCCAGCCAGAGGCTTAGGACCCGCCCAGTGGGCCAGCCAGAGGCTTAGGGCCCGCCCAGTGGGCCAGCCAGAGGCTTAGGGCCCGCCCAATGGGCCAGCCAGAGGCTTAGGACCCGCCCAGTGGGCCAGCCAGAGGCTTAGGGCCCGCCCAGTGGGCCAGCCAGAGGCTTAGGGCCCGCCCAGTGGGCCAGCCAGAAGCTTAGGGCCCGCCCAGTGGGCCAGCCAGAGGCTTAGGACCCGCCCAGTGGGCCAGCCAGAGGCTTAGGGCCCGCCCAGTGGGCCAGCCAGAAGCTTAGGGCCCGCGCAGGAATATCCCTGCAAAAAAAATCTACACTATCTATGGTCAAGTTATTTAAGGTTACTTCAGGTTAAGGTTTGATTAGTTTAGGTTAGGCTACGTTTTATTATGTTTAGAAATGTTAATATAGTGTAATATTGTCCAAAATGTGTAATTATGGAATTTGAAAACAATTTAAGTGTACCCTTGAATTTCGTTTACAGAAAACCAAATTCTTCAGACCGTTTTAAAGAAAACGTGTTCAGCATATAATTTTTATATTTTAAACCAACGATGTAGAATACAATAAAGTAATAACCTGAGAATATTCAGTTTAAGACAAAGGTTTACTTGCCATTTTACAAGTACACCATTACTGGAACCATAATATGCTTTCAGAGCATCACAAATATATAGATAACTTTGCAGATGGTTTGACGGTGAGGGGGAAGGTTGTCTCTGATGGTAATGCTCTGAGAAGAGGCTGAATTAGCCCTAGGATAGGTTTGGTTAGGTGTATTGGTTCCCTTGGCAAGAGTTTCCTCTCACTAAAGTTCTAAACGTTATATATCGCACCTGATCACTTTACTCCCAATTTCCACAAACAGAAAACGTCATAGAAACGTGGCTGAAATTCTATAACTCGACCCACACATATCAATTTCCAAACCCCATGTTAGTAACCAGCTAGCGAGGTGTCGGCAGGTAATGTCTTGTATTGGAGGCCCTCTCAATGGTTCCTATAGACTCCCATTAAGCACTAGAATCTATAAATAGGCATTATAGACTTTCCAATAGGCGCTAGAGACTCCCAGTAGACTCTAGGTTCTGCCAATAGGCAGTAGGTGCTACCAAATAGCCAACAGTGGACACAACCCACAGAGGTCAAAGGTGAGGTCTGTGGGGAGGGGTCAACACTGATAGTTTCAAGTGTAGGTTAGACATGCATATGAATGAGTTTGAGTGAATATTAACAGGAGTCGCTTCGGCTGAACCAATTAGAGGTGCCTCATATGGCCCAATAACCTTTCTGTAGTTCCCTTCCCTCTCTTGCCCTTTCTGTTAGACGTACTTTGTATTTACTACTGTAACTACTGTAACTAATCACCGGCATTCAACAGTGCAGGAACGGTGCCCAATAGCGCCGTACGCGGGATTCCAACCCAGGTCCACCTGCTCGTGGGGCGAGTGGGCTGCCCCGGGTACAAGAAATTGACCACTTATAAGCCACTTATTCAATTGCAGAGACACAATAGAAGATGGGAGGCGGCGGACATGTCCTTCACCGGGCTTAGTGCCCGGGGGCGGGCTCCCGCTCATTCATTGGGCCCTCAAGAACCTGTAAACTCCCTGTGGGCACTAGGGGCTGTCATTGTACACTAGGGAGCCATCATTATATATTTGGGGCTATTATTATACACTTGGGACTTCCATTATTTACTACAGGCTATCGTTATACACTAGGAGCCATCATTATACATTTGGGGCTATCATTATATACTAGGGGCTTCCATTATACACCAGGGGCTACCATTATACACTAGAGGCTGCTAAAAGGCATCATGAAATACGAATAGATGTACAAAACGATCAATAGGCAAGAGGCAGTATCTATAGATAATGGAGTGGAGGGATAGTGGGATTACCACACACGTGGGTGGTTGGGGGTGGGAAGTGGGAAGGATGTGGGAGAGATGTGGGAGAGGGAACTACACGACAAGGACGAGCTTGTTATGTCATGGTACTCTGGTGACTCTCTCTGTTTTTCCTGGTGCTGCGGCCTCGAGTATGTGTTTCCCGTCACCCACACACACACACACACACACACACACACACACACACACACACACACACACACACACACACACACACACACACACACACACACACACACACAGATATGACAGAGCCCAGTAGGCTCAGGAATCTGTACATCAGTTGATTGACGGTTGAGAGGCGGGACCAAAGAGCCAGAGCTCAACCCCCGCAAACACAACTAGGTGAGTACACACACACACACACACACACACACACACACACACACACACACACACACACACACACACACACACAGATATGACAGAGCCCAGTAGGCTCGGGAATCTGTACATCAGTTGATTGACGGTTGAGAGGCGGGACCAAAGAGCCAGAGCTCAACCCCCGCAAACACAACTAGGTGAGTACACACACACACACACACACACACACACACACACACATACACACACACACACAGCCAGTGTCCTTGACTTGTATACCATGCAAGGTGATGGAGAAGATCGTGAGACAAAACCTGGTAACACATCTGGAGAGAAGGGACTTCGTGACAAATCGACAACATGGGTTCAGGGAGGGTAAATCTTGCCTGACTGGCTTAATAGAATTCTACGACCAGGTGACAAAGATTAAGCAGGAAAGAGAAGGCTGGGCGGACTGCATTTTCTTGGATTGTTGGAAAGCCTTTGACACAGTACCGCATAAGAGGCTGGTACATAAGCTGGAGAGACAGGCAGGTGTAGTTAGTAAGGTGCTCCAGTGGATAAGGGAGTACCTAAGCAATAGGAAGCAGAGAGTTACGGTGAGGGGTGAGACTTCCGATTGGCGTGAAGTCACCAGTGGAGTCCCACAGGGCTCTGTACTCGGTCCTATCTTGTTTCTGATATATGTAAATGATCTCCCGAAGAGTATAGATTCATTTCTCGCAATGTTTGCTGAAAAGGTATGAGCTATGAGGAGAGACTACGGGAATTTAAACCTCACTTCGCTGGAAGACAGAAGAGTTAGGGGGGACATGATCACCACATTCAAGATTCTCAAGGGAATTGATAGGATAGATAAAGACAGGCTATTTAACACAAGGGGCACACGCACTAGGGGACACAGGTGGAAACTGAGTGCCCAAATGAGCCACAGAGATATTAGAAAGAACTTTTTTAGTGTCAGAGTGGTTGACAAATGGAATGCATTAGGAAGTGATGTGGTGGAGGCTGACTCCATACACAGTTTCAAGTGTAGATATGATAGAGCCCAATAGGCTCAGGAATCTGTACACCTGTTAATTGACGGTTGAGAGGCGGGACCAAAGAGCCAGAGCTCAACCCCCGCAAGCACAATTAGGTGAGTACAATTAGGTGATCACACACACACACACGGAGTATGCGGCCCCAGCATGGAGCCCGTACCTTGTCAAGTACAAGACCAAGTTGGAAAAAGTTCAGAGGTATGCCACTAGGCTAGTCCCAGAACCAAGAGGCATGAATTACGAGGAAAGGCTGCGGGAAATGCACCTCACGACACTGGAATTGTCGTGTATTACACGTGCTCCCAAACACATGTAGCCATTTCAGCTACTAGCAAATGAATTCGTAATAGATACTGCCGCTAGCCACTGCTAGAAGTGGCTGTAGCGTCTCCTAGCAGGTATGGCCTCACCAGTTCCTGGTGTGTATGTAAGCTTGCAGCAGGTATGTCCCCAATAGCCCGCGTGTGGCTCTCTGGCTACGCCCAGACGGATGTCTAACTTTCACTAGGTGGAGAAAACCCCAGCTGGCATACCGGAGAAAGGTACCTTGGAGAGAGAGAGAGAGAGAGAGAGAGAGAGAGAGAGAGAGAGAGAGAGAGAGAGAGAGAGAGAATAATAATTCAATGACATACTTAACCTCATCTCCAATGCCTACGGTTACGTCAGCGACTTCTCTAACCTTTACAAAAGATGGCAGATTACATTGCATATGAAAACGCAGATGATTACTTAATATCACACACACACACACACACACACACACACACACACACACACACACACACACACACACACACACACCTGCTGGGGCTATTGTGTGGATATCAGGTAATGGCTTGGTGTTCAACGATGATCTATTCATCATAGGGATGAGGTCTGATTACTTGATGAAGACTGAGAACCATGTGATGAACCCCCACAACATCCAGGACCATCTCATACTTCCGCGACAGCAGCAGCTGCACAATTTTATGAGTTACTCGGCCCGCCGCCCTTCCTCCGACTTAAGATGTTAGACGCCCTTGCATGGCGATTCTGAACACGTAATCTCGGTTAAGTCTTTAACACTGAAGATGTGTCGGTTGTCTTACCGTATGAACAAGTTTAGCAGTCTTAATGTTTACCAGTTATCGTAACATGGGAGACAATCAAAATATTAATATAACACAACATGGTCACCCACCACCAGCTTAAGTCAATGAAAAATCATTAACTCCTAAAAAAAATACAGGAATCCGCACGAAATATGCCTGAAATGAATATATATTAAGTGACTGCTAAGACAATATCTGGGTGTAAAGTTATCAAAGAAAACAGTCTTGTTGAATGGCTAACCCTTCTATTTTGGACGGTCTCTTGTCTTCCATCTTCGGGGGACACAAAACCTGTCAGGGGTATGGAGGCCCGCCCTAGGAGAACCCCTGACCTTCCCCCAGCATGTAAACCCCCCAACAGTTGCCCAACTCCCGCTTAGCTAATTACTGCTAGGTGAACAGGAGCATCAAGTGAAATGAAACGTGGCCCAACGACTCAGTCCCACCCTAGGATTGAACACACCGTATTTGGTTTTTAGTCTAAGACCTAGACCACTGCACTACCTGATATTGAACTAACATATTCTTATGTAATAAAACTCACTCACTCTCTCTCTCTCTCTCTGTCTCTGTCTCTCTCTCTGTCTCTCTCTCTGTCTCTCTCTCTCTCTCTCTCTCTCTCTCTCTCTCTCTCTCTCTCTCTCTCTCTCTCTCTCTCTCTCTCTCTCTCTCTCTCTCTCTCTCTCTCTCTCTCTTTCTCTCATAGTGCTGCTGAATAAACAAGGCGTAATAATACTGCATTACTTTGCATTTACTTGCGCTAATCTTTTGTAGCCATTATTTGGCCCATACTTTCAGTTTGTCCAGGTCGTCTTGTAGCCTCGTGGTGTCTTCCATTGTCTAAATCCTCCTCGTCGTAATTTTCGCATCATCAGCAAACATTGAAAGGAACGAATCGAATATCTCTGGAAGATCGTTTACATATATATGGGAAACAGAATAAATTCGAGAACTGAACCCTGTGAAACTCCGCTGGTGACATCTCGCCACTCTGAGACCTTATCTCTCAGTGACTCTCTGACTTATGTTGCTTAGGTACTCCCTTACCCACTAGAGTACCTTCCCTGTCACTCCTGCCTGCTTCTCCAACTTGTGCATCAGTCTCCCATAAGATGTATGTGTGTGTAAGTTTTTCAGTGTATTTACTGTTTATATTTATTATTTGTGTCTTCAAGATCTAGCTGTTATTTCTTGGACCCGCCTTTGTAACCTTCAGTTGTCTCTCTCTCTCGACTTAATTTTCTCTTTCATGTCTATTATGTATATTACAGGAAGCCACAATGTAGGACTGAAAACAAATGCTTTTTCACTCACAGGGTGAAACTTAAGGAAACGCCTACCCGACTAAGCCATAAATGCCAAAACTCTGCTGAACTTTAAAATCTAGCTTTAAAAAATTATTAGGGCAAATGGGGGACTTTTGACAAGCCGCCAGCTCCCTGTCATTGTCGAGGCCACTAGTAGAGTATTAGTGGCCCTCAGGTAAATTCAGGTAAATTACACACACACACACACACACTCCACATTTCTCTCCCAGTTTTCATGACCTGAGAGCGAGAGAGAGAGACAGAGAGAGCGAGAGAGAGAGAGAGAGAGAGACAGAGAGAGAGAGACAGAGACAGAGAGAGCGCCGTTAGGCTAGGCTATTCACCTTCCGCATGTATAAACCAATTCTTTTGAATTATTTCTAACTTATCGAGGTGAGGGAAGTGGTGTTGAATCCCTTTGACATTAACCTCTGTTTCCTCCCACGAACGCAGGAACACACCAGACTCAGTCACAACTCCGGCCTCTCTACCCCCAAATACACTGCCCAGTATTCAGTAATTAATTAACTAAAACATCGTTACTAAACGTGAGAACGGAAACTCTTCTTGTTTACATGAATAGTCACTGTTACGGTGACTCAAACTGGTGATGGGACTATTTAGTCACTGTTACGGTGACTCAAGCTGGTGATGGGACTATTTAGTCACTATTACGGTGACTCAAGCTGGTGATGGGACTATTTAGTCACTGTTACGGCGACTCAAGCTGGTGATGGGACTATTTAGTCACTATTACGGTGACTCAAGCTGGTGATGGGACTATTTAGTCACTGTTACGGTGACTCAAACTGGTGATGGGACTATTTAGTCACTGTTACGGTGACTCAAGCTGGTGATGGGACTATTTAGTCACTGTTACGGTGACTCAAACTGGTGATGGGACTATTTAGTCACTATTACGGTGACTCAAACTGGTGATGGGACTATTTACTAGTGTTGTATAGGACCATTGGTGAATGAAGGACCACTGGTGAATGAAGGACCACTGGTGAATGAAGGACCACTGGTGAATGACGGACCACTGGTGAATGAAGGACCACTGGTGAATGAAGGACCACTGGTGAATGAAGGACCACTGGTGAATGAAGGACCACTGGTGAATGAAGGACCACTGGTGAATGAAGGACCACTGGTGAATGAAGGACCACTGGTGAATGAAGGACCACTGGTGAATGAAGGACCACTGGTGAATGAAGGACCACTGGTGAATGAAGGACCACTGGTGAATGAAGGACCACTGGTGAATGAAGGACCACTGGTGAATGAAGGACCACTGGTGAATGAAGGACCACTGGTGAATGAAGGACCACTGGTGAATGAAGGACCACTGGTGAATGAAGGACCACTGGTGAATGAAGGACCACTGGTGAATGAAGGACCACTGGTGAATGAAGGACCACTGGTGAATGACGGACCACTGGTGAATGAAGGACCACTGGTGAATGAAGGACCACTGGTGAATGAAGGACCACTGGTGAATGAAGGACCACTGGTGAATGAAGGACCACTGGTGAATGAAGGACCACTGGTGAATGAAGGACCACTGGTGAATGAAGGACCACTATGAAAGTTAAGAGAGAAAAAAATGCAGGTGATAAGATAAGGCGTAGGGAACAAGCAGCAAGAGTTATGGAGCTCTGTCAGATGTAACATTGGGGGGGGGGAGAGGGGGGAGAGGGGGTTACATAACATGGAGAGTAACATGCGTTGGAAGGGGGGGGGGTTGTTACGGTGGTGGGGGGGAGTGCTGGTGGACTGGTACGGTGTGTGGGGAAACCCCGGGGGATTGTCCCTCTTCTCAACCCCCCCACAACCCCAAATCCCCTCCAACTCCCCCATTTCTCCCTTCCTCCCCCCAACACCTTCCCCCCTCCCGTCTCCCCCCTTCTCTCCCACCACCCCTTTCCCTGTGCCCAAAACTGTCCTTCACTTCCCCCCTCCCTCACTCTCACCTCTTCCCCCTCCCTCACTCTCACCCCTCTCCCCCTCCCTCACTCACCCCTCTCCCCCTCCCTCACTCAACCACTCCCCCCTCCCTAACTTACCCCCCCCCCCTCCACTCCTCCCTTACGTAAGCCCCCTCACACATCTCTAAATTCTCCTCACGCTTCACCTCGACTCCTCAGCTTGACGTTTTCAATTACCAATGATCATTACAATGTGTTTCTTGGCCCCTCCCCCGCGCCCCGCCCCCTCACAGTGCACTAGCACCTCCCCGCCGCACCCCTCACAAGCGTGCTGGACCTATCCAACCCGACCCCAACCCAACCTGTCCTCGTGTTGGTTCGCTGGGGCCAGGATAGAGAGCGCCGCCCCATCCTGCCTGGAACCGTCCGTCCGTCCGTCCGTCCTGGGACGGGTTGACCCCAGCCAGCGTCGCCCCAGCATGGTCATACGACCATGTGTACGAGCCTCGTACGACCCCACACAGCCACTCACGATCACCCCCCCCCCCTCATACATGCACGGCCAACTACGCATGAATCCGCAGAACCCGGCCCCGTCTCACACGACTTCGCCCCTCCCAACTCGACCAGACTGGAGCGACATAGACACACACTCTTGAGTCTCTAGTTTGCCTAATGAGTTCCTCACCCACCTCCTTTGAGAACTTCTGTCTACAGTTACCCCAGGCGATCTATTTTTTGGGGGACCTTTCTTTTTCCCCTAATGTAAAGCTGACGCCTCTCCACACACGCCATACCCCTCGCCGCTCTTCCTCAGGCAAAGCGTTCAATCGGGACCAAAATGCCAAAGCTCAACCCCCCTCCACGCAAGTCCAACTAGGTGAGTACACATACACACAGGAAGCAGTCCGAAGCAGCTGTCTAACTCCCCAGGTACCTATTTACTGCTAGGTGAACAGGTGCATCAGAGTGGAAGAAACTTTACCCAATTTGTTTCCGCCTCCGCCGGGGATCGAACCCGGGCCATTAGGACTACGACCCCATAGCGCTGTCCACTCAACCATGAGTCCAGGGTGTGTGTGTGTGTGTGTGTGGAGGGGATGGGGGTGGGGGCGGGGGGTGCGTTGAGGGTTGGGGACCATGATTAAGGTGGGGGTGAGGAAAAGTTCGAACACCCCCCACCTCCCGGTCGCGTTCTTACGAGGCTCACCAGTGGAATACCCCTCGCCCGCAGTGCTTTTGGCGGGAGATGCAGCCCCTCTCCCTCCACCACAACCCCCCTCCCTCCAAAACAATCTCCCCCTCCCACCGCAACAATCCCCCCTCCCTTCAAAGCAATACTCCTTTCCTCCCCCTCCTTCAGCCCCCTTCCCTCCTCCAGACACCTCAACCCCCCATCCCATCCTTTCCTCTTTCTTTACATCCCGTCACATCCCTTCCGTGACTCCCCCCCCCCCCGGTACTGGAGTATACGCATAATACATAAACACACTTATATATAAAACCTCTAGGATAATTTCCAACTGAACGAAACCTAGTCGTTAACATCACGACAGTTTAAAATGCTGCATATAATAATGATATATTAGTCATCAGGCTTCATACTCGATTCAAAGGGTATAACAAATTAAATATGACGTGAATAGCCTAAGTATACTAATAACATATGAAATGGGTTGACTCTTGCTAGTTACCTAGAATTCGTTTATCTGGATATGCGGAGAAATTCTTCGTAATACACAAGTCGTACTTGGGCCAGACTCTTCCTAGAAATGAACACTTTACGTCAGAGGCGCTCACATTCTAGTCAATGATTTGGAACAGGTTTTTATGCCCCTAAATGCTGGTGGTGATGGGATGGTTAATGGGTGTACCAGGCACTGGATTACCTTCACCACATTATGCGTTTCACCAAAAGCTCCCTTTCTAAGTCATGACGTGACATATCACTACTCCAAAATCTTCCTTTCTACGTTATGAAGTAACGCGTGACTGATTTTGCTGAAGGCGATTCAGGAACCCTTAAACTTCCCACAAATTTTCAAGACTTTCTCTACAACATTATAAAAACAATTCAAACTTTTTACTTTTTTTTATTTTCTTCAATAGACTCTCATCTACATCATCCGTATATTAATAACGACTAAAGAACAGTTTTCACTATAAACAGCTGTTCAAAACTTGGCACCAGCATGGCGGCATCTTAGCCAACATATCCGAACTCCGGATAACCTAACCCTTGGGTCACTATCTCAGCCAAATACGGTCGTCTGCCGAGCCATCCGGCAAGCCGTAACTTGCCCCAACTGCTGTCATCCGCGCTAGCACAAAGAAAAACAATAAATCCCGGGACGTGATGTAATCTGGACATACGGGGCACCTTGTCTGGCATCAGTATCAAGTGGGAATGTTGGAGATTAGAGGTTACGCTTGTTGGAATGTGTTTATGAAGTCATCCGTTAGTAGCCTAGGGAGGGATAGGTGAGCGAGGCTGGCGGGAAGAGTTTGCCGTTTTGGTATGGACCGTATTGCACTCAGCGGAGTGTGTGTGTGTGTGTGTGTGTGTGTGTGTGTGTGTGTGTGTGTGTGTGTGTGTGTACTCACCTAGTTGTACTCACCTAGTTGTGTTTGCGGGGGTTGAGCTCTGGCTCTTTGGTCCCGCCTCTCAACCGTCAATCAACAGGTGTACAGATTCCTGAGCCTATCGGGCTCTGTCATATCTACACTTGAAACTGTGTATGGAGTCAGCCTCCACCACATCACTTCCTAATGCATTCCATTTGTCAACCACTCTGACACTAAAAAAGTTCTTTCTAATATCTCTGTGGCTCATTTGGGCACTCAGTTTCCACCTGTGTCCCCTTGTGCGTGTTCCCCTTGTGTTAAATAGACTGTCTTTATCTACCCTATCAATCCCCTTCAGAATCTTGAATGTGGTGATCATGTCCCCCCTAACTCTTCTGTCTTCCAGCGAAGTGAGGTTTAATTCCCGTAGTCTCTCCTCGTAGCTCATACCTCTCAGCTCGGGTACTAGTCTGGTGGCAAACCTTTGAACCTTTTCCAGTTTAGTCTTATCCTTGACTAGATATGGACTCCATGCTGGGGCCGCATACTCCAGGATTGGCCTGACATATGTGGTATACAAAGTTCTGAATGATTCTTTACACAAGTTTCTGAATGCCGTTCGTGTGTGTGTGTGTGTGTGTGTGTGTGTGTGTGTGTGTGTGTGTGTGTGTGTGTGTGAGAGATAGAGAGTGAGAATGAGAAAGTGAGTGTGAAAGTGAATTATTAAATACAGTATTCCTAGAAGAGATACGTTACAATTTAGTCTTGCTGAATTGTCGTTTTTTCAAACGTTCATCACCCATGTTATCCGTTCATTGTCTCTAGAACGCTTTATGACATTCACTTGAAACTAACATACTTTAGTAAAAAAAATTAATTTTTTAAAATGTCTCCATGTAGCCTCATAATTGTGTTTTTTCCGATTGGTTAGATGTTAGGCTTCAGACCCATCAACCTCTGGAGAGATCATTAATACCACCACAATAGCTTACACCAGCAAGTATACTTTTGTCCCAGACATTGTCCAGGACGCAATAAACTGGTGGATATTATTGAATACCGTTAATAAATTATAATTGTATTCCTATCTTTGAGCTGAAGCCTGTCGAAAGGCTACTTGCAAAGAGTAATCTTCCACACTTTCCAGCCGGAAACCCCACATATAACGTAATCAAATCACACCATAGAACGAAAAAGCTATACAGAAGATTTGAGAGTAATCTTGAGATGCATTCACTAGTTTCCTAGCGATCTGCGTCTTAATTCTTTCCCGGGGAAGTCCTGGAAGCTTATCGTAGGTAGTAGGAAATGTTTATATATTAAACATTATATACTAGCTGGGGTTACCTGGCGGTGCCTGGGTTAGTTTGTCTCTCCCTCATCACCCATTCCACCCCCTGTTCTTTTCCCCCCTCTCTCCTTCTCTTCTCCTCTCATCTCCTCCATTTACCCCCCTTCTCACCCGTCTCCCTACCCTCCCACTCCCCCCCCCCCAACCTAGAGCAGACATTTATAGGACAAAATAGGTTTAGAGTCAACCGACGGTCAGAAAAGGCGGGGTCCAAGAGCTAAGAGCGCGATCCTGCAGGCAGAAATAGTACAAGACCCACTCGCCAAGCACAACTCTAGAAACACATAACATAACTGTCCCAATTTTTTGCTTATTACAACTTGTAATAAAGTTGTTACGTCTTGTTATAACGTTTACATGACGTATTAGAACGTTGTTACAACTTGTTAGGTGTTAACACTTGTTCGAACGTCGTAATTTCGTCGTATGTTTGATGGGAACCTATCAGCAGGAGGGGAACCAAAATAAGTGAGACACAATCCTGTTACTCATTAAGACGTAGGTGAATCACCTCATTACTCCTAAGTCTATAACTTTACTACCTCAGGTGATAATCAGATTCTGGGGCCAGATTCACGAAGCAGTTACGCAAGTACTTACGAACATGTACATCTTTCCTCAATCTTTGACGGCTTTGGTTACATTTATTAAACAGTTTAAAAGCATGAAAACTTGCCAATCAACTGTTGCTATTGTTATAAACAGCCTCCTGGTGCTTCGGAGCTCATTAACTGCTTAATAATTGTAAACAAAGCCGCCAAAGATTGAGAAATGATGTACAGGTTCGTAAGTGGTAGCGTAACTGCTTCGTGAATCTGGCCCCCCTGAAGTCGAAGTTGCCAGCGAGGATATCAGGCCGTGCTCTGCATATTTACATCCATGGTGACCCCCCCACAGAGCCTAAGTTAAATGCACATTAATGACACATCGAACACTTTATGTAGGGCATACGTAAATCTGTGTATCTATGTATTTACGTATGTAGGTTAGCTTAGCATTTTAAAAGCATCGAATCACCTTGTGTGGTTGATTGTTCAATAAACCTTTGAACTATATGTTTAACACATCTCTAACCCTGTCCATGGAGGACAGAAGAAAATGTATATATGCTGGTTAGCATTGTAACTGTGTGGCCACGTCTGTGGTAGAAATAATAATAGTAATAAAAAAAAAGTCCTCAGGTGAATTTGGGTGACCCCATTCTAACTCCAGGTTACATAATATTACGAAAGGCAGAGTATCAAAGTTTTATTTATAATGGAAGTATTACTGTATAATAATTATTATTATTATTATTATTATTATTATTATTATTATTATTATTATTATTATTATTATTTTCTTAGTTATCGTCTAGTTGTTGTTTTGTATAATTTAATGATTTGCATTTCTACAAGCATCTCTCGCTACCTAGTAGCCTAGTGAGTCGGTCTGTCGGCTCCTGCTTGTGTTTAATGGTGAACGCCTTCACTGTGTGTGTGTTCTGGTGGTGTTCACCGCTGTCAGGAGGTGTTCACCGCTGTCAGGTGTTGTTCACCGCTGTCAGGAGGTATTCATCGCTGTCAGGAGGTGTAGTAGAGGTGCCCACGCTTGTCTCAGGGTTTTGAAGCCTATTGTTCTTGGGACGAGGGAGGAGACGCCCCCCAGCTGCTACTGGTTGAGGGAATGGTTCCTGAACATGCCGGCAGCCGCCAGGTGATGTGTGAAGCGGGTGTTGAGGGTGTGGGTGACGGGGGGTCTGCCCAGGGCCTCAGATCCCCGCGGGAACCTGCCGTAGTCCCCTCCGGTCGTCAGGTAGGTCTCCTCCGGCCCTGCCACCACATCTGCCGACAACAGCAATTATTATTATTTTCTACCACAGACGTGGCCACACATTTACAATGGTAACCAGCATATATACATTTTCTTCTGTCCTCCATGGACAGGGTGAAAGATTTGTCATTTATTGAACAACCACAGAAGGTGATCGTAGTGGTTTTAAAATGTTAGGCTCAGCTACATAGCAATGCGAGTCACCAGCCGGTGTTAAAACAGTACATATCATTCAATAAAAAGGTCGTTGTTCTTATTAAGTTCAAGTTCATGTTTATTGAGACAAGAAAGAAATGCATCTCAAAGGGATAGAGTAGCTTAGGCTATTTCTACCCCCTCTGTTCTTATTATTCGTGTGAATAAGTGAACAGATACATTAGAGCTAGGAAAATGAGGATGTCTGGGAGATGGTCTTATATGGTCTTAGACCATATCAGACCTGATAATGGTCGTTACTGATGTTGGTCCAAAATAGACCAACAACGTTTCGGTCAAGAACGTGTCGCACTAACATGCCCTAACCTAACCAACCAGAGAACTCACGAACAAAAAACGGGACGTAATGTCAATTTCGCGAACCGTTTTTGTACATACATTTTTGGCGTTAAGTATGTAAGCTGTGAGCGGCCTTGGTGAGGCCACGTTCCTGGTGTGAAGGCCAGGTCAAGCAGCCTCACCAACCTGGACAAGGATCTATCAAGCTTTTAAGTGTCCAATTCCGAAACCTGTGTATCTTTCCTTAGTCATGAAGGCTTAGTTTACATTTCTGAAACAGTTCACGAGCTTTGCAGAGCTACGAGGTTTTTATAGTTAATAAACTTTGGTTGCAAAGTTTCGAGCCTCGTAAACTGTTTAATAAATACAGCCTAAGTCGCTATGATTGAGGGAAAATATACAGGTTTCGTACGCAGAGACTTAAACATCTTGGTGAATACCGACTGAGAGCCTGGAGCGTCCCGTGCAGGTGGTGGTGCAGGTGGAGGGAGGTGCTGGTGCACCAACCACCTGCAAACAGTGCTCCATCACTTATCAAGGAGTCAAGAGTTATCATGAGTAGTATCAGTGTTCCCCGCCCGGGCCCCGTCGCCAGCCAGGTCCTCTCTCCTCAGTAACTTTGGTCGACCAATCAAACACGTCTGAAACAACGGTATAAGAATTAAGATCATTAAGAATTTACATGCAGACCAAGAAGCAGAGTACACCTCTCTGTGTATATAAGCCTCGTACGATCTTGATAGCTTTCTTCTCGCCGTCTCTGCTTCTCCCCAATTACCCTTAAATCGTACGTTAACTCTTGAGGTCAAACTACTCGGGAGCGTTGTTCACTTCACGTGAACAACCAATCACATTCACGAACAAGGTGGATATTCAAAGTGAATGAATTACTAAACCTAGCTAATCAAACCCCTGTGTCCATAATAAAGATTCGAATTAAAACGAATAATAATTCGTTTTGTCGGGGGACAGGCAGACTTGTATCGAGGTCCCCCTCAAGGTCGAACTACTGACCCTCCTCAGAATGCAACTCAAAACAGTTGACTAACTCCCGGGTACCTATTTACTGCTAGGTGAAGGGAGCCGTGCCCAACCATTTCTGTCCCGCTCGGTATTCGAACCCGGGATTCCCGATTATGAGTCGAGAAGGAACCCAACTCCAAAGAACAGTAGCAGGAATAAGAACAATAACCAAATCACTACCATTGCAATTATACCACGCAGTGGCAGTAGACTAGTAGTCCAATATCCGCAGTCTCCGTGGTGTAGTGGTAAGACACTCGCCTGGCGTTCCGCGAGCGCTATGTCATGGGTTCGTATCCTGGCCGGGGAGGATTTACTGGGCGCAATTCCTTAACTGTAGCCTCTGTTTAACGCAACAGTAAAATGTGTACTTGGATGAAAAAACGATTCTTCGCGGCAGGGGATCGTATTCCAGGGACCATAGGATTAAGGACTTGCCCGAAACGCTACGCGTACTAGTGGCTGTACAAGAATGTAACAACTCCTGTATATATCTCAAAAAAAAAAAAAAAAAAATATGGAATGGTAAGAAAATAGTGATAGAGATTATTATTATTTTTACGTGTGGGTGTAATAGAAACAGTAGCACAGATCGCCTGTTATGGCATATGGGGCTCAAAATGCATACATGATCGCAAAATATCCATACAGGTTATGCGTGGACTTAAACCTGTATTGAAGCATATATATGTGGTGCAAAAAGCTCCCCCCTGGGGAAGAACGTGGCCTGGTAGACTCGCATATATTAGCAGAGGCCGGGCAGCGGGAATCCCATGGCCCGGTGTTCAACGTCTGCCGCCGGCATATTAACCAAGGCGAGTATTGTTATCTGCCTTTGTTACATCATGTGTTTTTACACTCCTGAGACACATCCGCTCCCATAAAAGTCTTGGCGCGCGCCAAAATAAACATGGCGTATTTTGCACTAGCGTAAGAGTTTGTAAGATTCCCGTGACGAGGCTTTGTTTGACAAATTGATTTTTTTTCTTATCTTTGAAGGTTTTTAAGATGTTTCTGGGTTAGTTCTCAAATCGCGAATAACAATGATTGCCCTCTCAAATTGTAGGAAGATGCTTTTGCTCATCCAACTTTAACCAGATCGTATCATTTAGCCTATTTACATGTTGAATCCGATCTTAACTAGCAAGAACAAGCGTAAGTCTACCATTTTTGCAGATGATGAGTCACAATAACGTGGCTGAAATATGTTAACCAATCCACACACTAGAAAATGAAGGGACGGCGACGTTTCGGTCCGTCCTGGACCATTCTCAAGTCGATTGTGTGGCCATTCGTCGACCATTCTCACACAATCGACTTGAGAATGGTCCAGGATGGACCGAAACGTCGTCGTCCCTTCATATTCTAGTGTATGGTGTTTAAAGCCAAATGCAAACATTTTTAAAATTTGTGGAAGAAAACCTGGTATCGCGGATCCCGTAGCCTCTCCGAGGCACAAACCAGGATTTTACACAACTCTCCCCTGCACCCGAGCTATGTCAATAGATTTGTTCATTTGATGCATCACGTTAGTGTGATCTCTATGTGTAAGCCTCAGACGCTAAGAACCACTTAACACTTCGTAATATCACTTGCGGTAACCTTTCCTCTTCCTGAGGACGCACTTATCTGACTCAGGAGATAACGAGTCCTTGGACCTCTAATCTAAACTCCATCAGTTATGGCGACTACGAGTTCAAGGTGAAATCTCCACGTGGAAAATGATGTCCGTTATGAATCCAAGGAGTTTAAATTTAAAAAAAAAGATGGCGGCTATTTTGATCCGTAAGAAAGAAAATTACAACTCAGTATATCTAAAGAAATGTATTAATTATACATACAAAAACCCAATCAACACATATGGAAAGTAACGATGTTACTTTCATGTTATATGTGTGTGGGTTAGGCTATGTTTTCAGCCCCGCTTTTGTGATTTGTTTTCTGTATAATTTCACACACACTTGAGATAGAAGTCAAGGTAAAAAAGATGAAAAAGAGTATCATTCAAGAGGAGTGGGCAGCTTTAGACCCAAGAGGAGGGGGGCATGTTTAGACCCAAGAGGAGGGGGCATGTTTAGACCCAAGAGGAGGGGGGCATGTTTAGACCCAAGAGGAGGGGGCATGTTTAGACCCAAGAGGAGGGGGCATGTTTAGACCCAAGAGGAGGGGGGCATGTTTAGACCCAAGAGGAGGGGGCATGTTTAGACCCAAGAGGAGGGGGGCATGTTTAGACCCAAGAGGAGGGGGGCATGTTTAGACCCAAGAGGAGGGGGCATGTTTAGACCCAAGAGGAGGGGGGCATGTTTAGACCCAAGAGGAGGGGGCATGTTTAGACCCAAGAGGAGGGGGCATGTTTAGACCCAAGAGGAGGGGGGCATGTTTAGACCCAAGAGGAGGGGGCATGTTTAGACCCAAGAGGAGGGGGGCATGTTTAGACCCAAGAGGAGGGGGGCATGTTTAGACCCAAGAGGAGGGGGCATGTTTAGACCCAAGAGGAGGGGGGCATGTTTAGACCCAAGAGGAGGGGGGCATGTTTAGACCCAAGAGGAGGGGGCATGTTTAGACCCAAGAGGAGGGGGCATGTTTAGACCCAAGAGGAGGGGGGCATGTTTAGACCCAAGAGGAGGGGGCATGTTTAGACCCAAGAGGAGGGGGGCATGTTTAGACCCAAGAGGAGGGGGGCATGTTTAGACCCAAGAGGAGGGGGGCATGTTTAGACCCAAGAGGAGGGGGGCATGTTTAGACCCAAGAGGAGGGGGGCATGTTTAGACCCAAGAGGGGGGGGGCATGTTTAGACCCAAGAGGAGGGGGGCATGTTTAGACCCAAGAGGAGGGGGGCATGTTTAGACCCAAGAGGAGGGGGCATGTTTAGACCCAAGAGGAGGGGGGCATGTTTAGACCCAAGAGGAGGGGGCATGTTTAGACCCAAGAGGAGGGGGCATTTTTAGACCCAAGAGGAGGGGGGGCATGTTTAGACCCAAGAGGAGGGGGGCATGTTTAGACCCAAGAGGAGGGGGGCAGGTTTAGACCCAAGAGGAGGGGGGCATGTTTAGACCCAAGAGGAGGGGGGCAGGTTTAGACCCAAGAGGAGGGGGGCATGTTTAGACCCAAGAGGAGGGGGGCAGGTTTAGACCCAAGAGAAAGGGCAGCTTTAGACTCTTCCAAGAGGCTAAAGTAAGAGCACCACAACCACAACACTATAACCATAACACAACACAACGCCACCACTAGAACACAACACACCACCTGGACTGGGGCCAGAATTTACTGTAAAAACACTAGGATGGTCGGAGCTGATCCTTGGGAATCCCGAGTTCTCTCCTGGTAGTCATCATCCTATCCCTGGCTAGTGTTGCTAGCCACCGTTGTTGTCTAGTGTTGTCATGTGTTGGCTAGTGTTGCTAGCCACCGTTGTTGTCTAGTGTTGTCATGTGTTGGCTAGTGTTGCTAGCTACCGTTGTTGTCATGTGTTGGCTAGTGTTGCTAGCCACCGTTGTTGTCTAGTGTTGTCATGTGTTGGCTAGTGTTGCTAGCTACCGTTGTTGTCTAGTGTTGTCATGTGTTGGCTAGTGTTGCTAGCTACCGTTGTTGTCTAGTGTTGTCATGTGTTGGCTAGTGTTGCTAGCTACCGTTGTTGTCTAGTGTTGTCATGTGTTGGCTAGTGTTGCTAGCCACCGTTGTTTAGTGTTGTTGTCATCATGTGGTGGCTAGTGTTACTAGCCACCACTAGTAACTAGGCTAGTTACTAGCCACTGGGGTTGTCTAGTTGTGGTGACTAGTGTTGCTACCTAATCTTCCTGATTAATGCGTAAATTAATAAATCTGCCGATGGCACTAAAATATTACTTAACAATTTGAGTTCGAAGATCTGGCACATTGTAGAAAGATATATAAACTGTCTAAGTGAAGTGAAAATTATCACTTGCTGTTAAGTGCCGGAGTTCATAGTCAAGAAAATCTACACTAAGGTACCATATATCTGCTTAACTATACAATATAAATTATGATGTGACTAGGCTCTGTGAGTCATGATTAGTAGACGCCTAAAAAATCTAACAACAAAGCCTAAATGTAAAGTAATAATGCTAATAGATAGGTTACTAATATTTATATCTATACTTTTTTTGTATGTTATATATTTTTATTTATATATATACAAGAGTTCTTACGTGCGCTTGTACACGCACGTTGCCTATGCGTGCTTGTACACGCACGTTGCCTATGCGTGCTTGTACACGCACGTTGCCTATGCGTGCTTGTACAGCTACTAGCACGCATAGCGTTTCGGGCAGGTCCTTAATTCTAATTTTTCCCTGGAATACGACCCGCCAAATCGTTTAACGACCAGGTACCCGTTCACTGCTGGGTGGTGAATAGAGGCTACAGTTAACAACTGGCGCCCAGTCAATCCTCCCCGGCCAGGATACGAACCCAGGCCAGGGTTGCCAGATTGGGCTACAAGTAGCGAATTGGGCTACTTTTGAGAGCCTCGCGCTCCCAAATTTTTTATTTCGCTACTTGCTACTTTTTTGGGCTAATTTAAAAGCAAGTTGGGCTAATTTGTGCTATTAATGTTAAGCAACTCAATGATTATTTATCAGATGTAACACAAACAAGCACCCCGCAATAGCAGCCACAGAACGACGATTTAAATGCGAGCACAGCACGCAGTATGGAGAGACCCGCTCCTCTGCCAGGTCAGTCCACTACGGGCTCACCATAGCCCGTGCTACTCGGAACTTTTGTTCCGAGTAGCTGAATCTAAAACAACAACAATGCAGTATCGAAGCTCCAAGGCTAAGTCCTCTAGCCATCCTAAAGTTGTCTCTCTTGTGTCCGAGTGCGTTGTCTCCAGCGACAACGCACTCGGAGAAGCTATTCGCCGCCTCCACCATGACCACCCTGCTTGACGCCGGCCTCACCCTCACTCCTCCACGACGCTACCTGACGGACACGACTGTGTTTACCAGACACATCAGCGCATGGATCTCTGACCGCAGCGACGACGACATCCTCGTCAGCATCAATTCCCTGAACCCGACGCTGACCGCGGTAGTGGCCAGGATCAGCACCAACAACACCCGCAGACGCACACTGAAAGTGACCTTCAGCACGGTCATCGCAGCGATCCACGCTAAAGAACACGGCCTTAAGTGCGCCGGAATTACGATTCTACCTGCCCACATGACCAAGGAACGATACACGGAGCTCCGCCAGTGCTTCAAGTGCTACCGGTACTCCCACTACACCAGTAAGTGCACCGAGCAAGTGCAGAAATGCAGTATCTGTGCCCAGGAGCATCACTACATCAGCCTGCACTTCCTCCCGCCGACACTGCCTACTCTGCAGTGGCCCACACACTGCAGTTTCACCTGACTGTCTCTACCGGCAGGAGGAAATAAAAAAAGATGATGGTAAGCACCACCACAACTCACCTAGCCAAACCGCCTACGTCCGCTTTCCCGGTCTTGCACGAGAACACTGTCGAAGCTGCTGCTACCTCACCACTGCTTGGTCCCTCACCTACGAACTCCTCACAACCACGACCCAAGCCTGCAGTTACCACCAACACCATCCTCCTGCCGATACTTCTACACCTCGCCGACAAATTGGCAGGCAACGACGTAGGGATCGACGTCAACCTATACGTTCACACCATCAACAGGCTGCTCACCGCAAATGGACTTCCGACGGTGACGGTACCAGGCGACCTTCTCCCAGCTCCTCCAACTGGCTCCCAAATCCTTATCCTGACCCCTTCCAAGTGCTATATAGTCGTAATGGCTTGGCGCTTTCCCCCATCATAGTTCCCTTCCCCTTCCTCCACCTGTGGCCGGCCCGGCGTCCGACCCCGCAAGACGACCCACAACCAGTCCGGTAACAGGGACGCCGCCCACCCTGGCTGCCCCTGACAACGAAGACACCACATTCAAAGACGACAACGGACCACCTGAAACTCCCACTACCGACACCAAGAGGCTCTCCGGAGCCGCCACCGACGTCGACGAGAACGACCTTGTGACCGACGACGACGAAAACAAAAATACTTGCCATGTGCTGTTCATTCCGCCCAGCGAGGTCAATGGCAACGCCATTGCTTGTGTAAAGGAGGAAATGTAGATGTTTATCTCTCAGAATGTTTGGTAATATGTTTATTGTTTGTGATGTGTGTCTATGTATGTATTAACACGATGTACTGAACGGGGTGAGAATAGCTTGAGCTACCTCATCCCTTTGTGTGTATTTTACCTCAATAAACTTATTTCAATTTCAATTTCAATGGCAACGCGCATGCCAGACGACAAATTGGCCCTCAGATGTAACAAGATAATCAGCCAGAACAAAGACCCGCACCCCATGTATGTCCACGCCCACACCATGAACTATTACACTGATCTCACAATACTGAAAAAGAGAATACCACGACCCAGAATTCCACCGGAAATTCCCAGACGGATAAATGCAATTCCTCGAAAAGGACGACGATCCTGAGTGTACCAAACTACCGACGTTGCTCTGTTCATGTATAAAGCGTCGCTTTGTACATTAAACTGCAACCTGGCGACCAAACCTCCTGCGGGTCATACACTGCGAGCGACCATGAAGATCTCATCCATCCACACATCCCCAGTACCAGCTATTGGTACTGGTAATGGCTCCAAAGGGCCACCACTTACGGGCTATTCATGCTCGTGCCACCTTTTGGGTGGCTTAATATGTATCAATCAATCATCAGTGTATCCTTTCGCGACCAAAGATCACATTCACTCCCAAAAAATCTTCCACTTACTGGCTATTCATGCCCGTGCCACCTCATGGGTGGCTTAATCTTCATCAATCAATCACAAACGAACAACGATTTCAGGTTAAACAAGCCACAACTTAGGACAGAAAACAGATTTTTTTTCACCCATGTGGGGGCATAACAATGCACAACTACCAAATCATCAACGTTATCTTGGAGTCAGAATCCACCAATCACTGATAGTTGTACAACAAGTGGAAGCTGCAGTTATAACAGCAAACCAAATCCTTTGGAATAGTCAAACGAAATTTTGACGAAGGAAAAGGTAGTTATACAACTGTATAAATCTCTGGTGTGCTTCCACTTGGATTATTATATCCACACATTGAGTCCTCATCTTCAGAAAGACATATTGCTTTGGAGAAAGTTCAACACCGAGCGACTAAAATCTTTCCCGAACTAAGTCGACTTTCATACCAGGGACGGTTGAGGGCCACAAGGACCAGACATGACAGGGCTGCTCTCGGTAAAACATTTAAATTACTGAACAATTTGGAAGATATTGACCCAGAACACTTCTTCAAAAGGCTAGATGTAAGACCAACAAGGAGCAACGGTTTCCAGCTCAACAAGCCACACTGAAGGATGGAAAATATTTGTTTTCACCCATTGAATTATAAAGTTGTGGAAACGCATACCCGCCGAAGCCGTAAATGCCAACTTATTGCTCGATAAAATCCCGAAAACAAATGGGAGGAACCTTCGACAAGCCAGATAACTTTCTTGTCCTCGTCGAGACCACTAGAGAGAGAGAGATACCCGAATTTACCCGAGGGCCACCCTAGAGTAAATTCAGGGGAAACTATAGAACCACCTACCCGACGAAGCCGTAAATGATAAAACATTGCTCGATAAAATCACCAGGGTAAATAGGGGACATTTGATAAGCCGTCGGCTTCCTATCCTCACTGAGAGATAGTGACCCTCTGGTAAATTCAGCTAAATCTTAGCTAATAAAATAATCCTGAAAAGTTTGCATATTGAAGGCACGGCTGTGTTAGCTGCATTATACTCTCTGAGCAAAGGGATGCACTGTTGCCCTCCAACCCAGATGATGGGCACTGGAGCCCATGCCTGTGGACCTATGCTTACAACCACGTTCTCGTCTGTGGACCCTCCCTACTTTGGTAGGGCTCTTGGTATGCTCGGTAGAGTTAGGAGGGTGTTCGTCTAGTTAGGTGAGGTGTTTGTTTGCTAGGCCTGTGGGAACACACTGGTCTGTGGCTCTGGTTACACAACTGGTCGGGAAATGGTCGTTTCGGACACGAGACGATTCGGCTAAACTCATTTTATGTTTTAAAACCGGATGTATTGTTATGCTAGGCTGTATTAGGTTATGTTATTAAGGTTAGACTGCATTGGGCTCGGTTGGATTAGATTGGTTTGATTTGGGTTACGTTAGGTTGGGTTGAGCTAGGTTTTTTTTATATTATTTTCTACCACAGACGTGGCTACACAGTTACAATGCTAGTTAGCATATATACATTTTCTTCTGTCCTCCATGGACAGGGTTAGAGATGTGTTAAACGTATAGTTCAAGGGTTTATTGAACACTCAACCACAGAGGGTGATTTGGTACTTTTAAAATGCTAAGCTAACCTACATACGTAAATACATAGATACACAGATTTACGTATGCCCTACATAAAGTGTTCGATGTGTCTTTTACATAGTGTCATTAATGTGCATTTACAAAGGTGAAATGTAATTCTGATCAGCTTCCATATATACTTTATACACATACATATACATACACACACACACACACACACACATATACATACATATATACACACACATGCATTCACATACATTTGTCTCTTTTACTCTGACAGGGTGAGATAGGTGATAGAGAAACTAGTGTGCAATTAAGCACTTAATCACTGAAGGTGATTAAGGTGCTTTTACAAGCTCAGGTTATATAGTTACATCACATACATACATTGTATAATTGATACATTACATGGTTAATCTTGGGTAGGTTAGTCAGGCTTCAAAATTCCACTACGCCACGGAGCAGTCCCTGTGGCGCAGTGGTAAAGCACGCGCCCGGCTTTTCGCCAGCGCTTTGACCTGCCGGCCGGGAAGGATTGACCGGGCGACAATCCTTAACTGTTCACCCGGCAGAGAATAGGTTGTTAAACGATTTGGCGGGTCGTTTTCCGAGGAAAACATTACGATTAAGAACCTGCTCTAAACGCTATGCATGCTAGTGGCTTTACAAGAATTTAAGAACTCTTTTTATATATATAAATAAAAAAATCAAAAAAATCGGCTGACTAATCTTCCTGTGTGCGATGAGACGTGTATCTAGCATAATTAAAATTTAACTTAAATAATTCGTTTGTTAGACAATATATGATATTCAGATCTATAAATTACTTTAGAAAGGCCTATAGTGCATATAAATATTAATTTACACACTCCTGGTGCTATACGTTTGGAATTTTAAATTAATTAATATGGCGTTCAAATAATTTTAGGCAGGGGGTCTCTGGGTTGGTTGGACGGTTACGGGTCATCGAGGATGACCCGGTCAGTCGTCAGGAAACAGCGGGGGCGTGAGTATGTCGCTCCGTGTAGGTAAGGCTGATCAATTTTTTTTCCTAATATATCTGAACACTTGGGAGGTACGCATGAATATATAGTCTACCTCCACCTACAATGCTTAAATGCATTATACATTTGTTCGCTATTATACCAATAGTGTTTGTAATGTCTCCGAGGATCATTGTTTCCGTATTTTTTTTTCATCCGGGTTCTGTAGTATTCAAATGTTTTACTCCACTAATGCTAAATAGTCCGTCCTCTCTCGGATATTGTGGAAGATTTTGAGGTTCATGATTTGCCAACATTATATAGGTATGATATTATGTAGAATACACTTCTCCGTAGTGTTAAACCACCCCGTCGTCAGGCTAGACTCGTTAACGCGGCGGTCGACCCCCCTCACCTGCACCTCCCAAGACGCATTTATTATCGACTTTCATATACTCTGTATTAAAAATAGTTTTTATCGTGTATAAATTAATGTTATATTCTATGTTTAATTAGGCGTATAGTAGGTTCGGTATTTAGGTTCTGTTGGCAATTATTTGCACTTGAAGTATGTGGAGGGTGAAGCATTTACAGTTGCCTGTCCTCAGGCCAGGCTCCCCTACGCCGCCGCCCGACTCAAAGCCTCATTCGTCAATTTGATCGCAGTGCGTATTCAGAATTATTCTCGCGTATAATATTATTTCATCAAGTTAATAGTTTAATTATAAGCTTTAGTTTAGGCTTAGTTTAATTTTAATAGTTTAATTTTAGCTTTAATTTTAGCGACAGTTCTGTATACAATCCTCCAGCGAGCGGGGACGCCCCTCCAGGAACTGAATTTACCTGAGGGCCACTAACACTAGTGGCCTCGATGAGGGCAGTAAGCCGGCGGCTTGTCAGAGGTCTCCCCCATTTGCCCTGATGATCTTTTCCAGCTGTATTTTAAAACCCAGCAGGCTTTTGGCGTTTACGGCTTGGGCGGGTAGTTGGTTCCACGGGTTTACAACCCTACGGGTGAAAAAGGATCTCCTTGTTGAGTTTGAACCCGTTGGTCGTTGTTCGTGTAACATCTGACCTTTTCAAGACATTGTCCTGATCGACATCCTCCAAATTGTTTAGTATTTTAAAGGTTTCTATGAAGTCCCCCTCTGTCATGCCTGGTTTGTGGTGTTGTTAGCCCTGTGGCCCTCAACCGTTCCTGATACGAGAGAAAAATAAGCTCTGGTATGATTTTTGTCGTAAGACACAGCTCCATAGCTCTGGTAAGACATGGCTCCAGAGAAGCTATATCTTTCTGAAGGTGATGTCTCCATGCCTGGATGCACTAATTCATGTGGGGGCGCACCAGAAACTTATATAATTGAAGGTCTACTTTCTTTTCCTTGAAGGTAAAGGTACGCGTGATTATTCCCAGGGTTTGGTTTGCTTTTTTACTGCCGCTCCCACTTGTTGTACAACTGTCAGTGATTGGTGGATTCTGACTCCAAGCTAATGTTGATGATTTGGTAGTTGTGTTGTGTATTGCTATGCCTCATGTGATACTTGCTAGGCTTGCGGTTACACAACTGGTCGGGGTCTGGTTACACAACTGGTGAGGCTTCAGTTACACAACTGGTCGGGCTCCGGTTAAATAACTGGTCGGGCTCCGGTTACACAACTGGTCGGGCTCCGGTTACTCAACTGGTCGGGCTCCGGGGGTGTCACTTGGGCTGTGGGTTGTGCATGGTCGGGCTCCGGGGGTGTCACTTGGGCTGTGGGTTGTGCATGGTCGGGCTTCGGTCCGTGCATTGTTGTGCTTCAGATGTTTTTTGTTCGGTTCGCTCATGCAAGGCTTGCGGTTACTCAACTGGTCGGGCTCCGGTTACTCAACTGGTCGGGCCCCGGTTACACAACTGGTCGAGCTCCAGGGGTGTCACTCGGGCTTTGGGTTGTGCATGGTTGTGCTTCAGATGTTTTTTGTTCGGTTCGTTCATGCTAGGCTTGCGGTTACACAACTGGTCGGGGTCCGGTTACACAACTTGTGGGGCTTCGGTTACACAACTGGTCGGGCTCCGGTTAAATAACTGGTCGGGCTCCGGGGGTGTCACTTGGGCTGTGGGTTGTGCATGGTCGGGCTTTGATTCGTGCATGGTTGTGCTACAGTGGTTTTTTGTTCGGTTCGTTCATGCTAGGCTTGCGGTTACACAACTGGTCGGGGTCCGGTTACACAACTGGTGGGGCTCCGGGGGTGTCACTTGGGCTGTGGATTGTGCATGGTCGGGCTTTGATTCGTGCATGGTTGTGCTACAGATGTTTTTTGTTCGGTTCGTTCATGCTAGGCTTGCGGTTACTCAACTGGTCGGGCTCTGGTTACTCAACTGGTCGGGCTCCGGTTACTCAGCTGGTCGGGCTCCAGTTACACAACTGGTCGAGCTCCAGGGGTGTCACTCGGCCTGTGGGTTGTGCATGGTCGGGCTTCGGTTCGTGCATGGTTGTGCTTCAGAGGTTTTTTGTTCGGTTCGTACATACTAGGCTTGCGGTTACACAACTGGTCGGGGTCCGGTTACACAACTGGTGGGGCTTCGGTTACACAACTGGTCGGGCTCCGGTTAAATAACTGGTCGGGCTCCGGTTAAATAACTGGTCGGGCTCCGGTTACTTAACTGGTCGGGCTCCGGGGGTGTCACTTGGGCTAAGGGTTGTGCATGGTCGGGCTTCGGTTTGTGCATGGTTGTGCTACAGATGTTTTTTGTTCGGTTCGTTCATGCTAGGCTTGCGGTTACTCAACTGGTCGGGCTCTGGTTACTCAACTGGTCGGGCTCCGGTTACTCAACTGGTCGGGCTCCAGTTACGCAACTGGTCGAGCTCCAGGGGTGTCACTCGGGCTTTGGGTTGTGCATGGTTGTGCTTCAGATGTTTTTTGTTCGGTTCGTTCATGCTAGGCTTGCGGTTACACAACTGGTCGGGGTCCGGTTACACAACTTGTGTGCTTCGGTTACACAACTGGTCGGGCTCTGGTTAAATAACTGGTCGGGCTCCGGGGGTGTCACTTGGGCTGTGGGTTGTGCATGGTCGGGCTTTGATTCGTGCATGGTTGTGCTACAGAGGTTTTTTGGTCGGTTCGTTCATGCTAGGCTTGCGGTTACACAACTGGTCGGGGTCCGGTTACACAACTTGTGGGGCTTCGGTTACACAACTGGTCGGGCTCCGGTTAAATAACTGGTCGGGCTCCGGGGGTGTCACTTGGGCTAAGGGTTGTGCATGGTCGGGCTTCGGTTCGTGCATTGTTGTGCTTCAGATGTTTTTTGTTCGGTTCGTTCATGCTAGGCTTGCGGTTACTCAACTGGTCGGGCTCTGGTTACTCAACTGGTCGGGCTCCGGTTACTCAACTGGTCGGGCTCCGGTTACACAACTGGTCGAGCTCCAGGGGTGTCACTCGGCCTGTGGGTTGTGCATGGTCGGGCTTCGGTTCGTGCATGGTTGTGCTTCAGAGGTTTTTTGTTCGGTTCGTTCATGCTAGGCTTGCGGTTACACAACTGGTCGGGGTCCGGTTACACAACTGGTGGGGCTTCGGTTACACAACTGGTCGGGCTCCGGTTAAATAACTGGTCGGGCTCCGGTTAAATAACTGGTCGGGCTCCGGTTACTTAACTGGTCGGGCTCCGGGGGTGTCACTTGGGCTAAGGGTTGTGCATGGTCGGGCTTCGGTTTGTGCATGGTTGTGCTTCAGATGTTTTTTGTTTAATGTTGTTTGTTTTGAATTGTTTGTTTGGTTCATTTATGCTAGGTTTGTAGTTACACAACTGGTCGGGGTCTGGTTACACAACTGGTCGGGGTCTGGTTACACAACTAGTCGGGGTCTGGTTACACAACTGGTCGGGGTCTGGTTACACAACTGGTCGGGGTCTGGTTACACAACTGGTCGGGGTCTGGTTACACAACTGGTCGGGGTCTGGTTACACAACTGGTCGGGGTCTGGTTACACAACTGGTCGGGGTCTGGTTACACAACTGGTCGGGGTCTGGTTACACAACTGGTCGGGGTCTGGTTACACAACTGGTCAGGCTCTGGTTACACAACTGGTCGGGCTCCGGTTAAATAACTGGTCGGGCTCCGGTTAAATAACTGGTCGGGCTCCGGTTACTTAACTGGTCGGGCTCCGGGGGTGTCACTAGGGCTAAGGGTTGTGCATGGTCGGGCTTCGGTTTGTGCATGGTTGTGCTTCAGATGTTTTTTGTTCGGTTCGTTCATGCTAGGCTTGCGACTACACAACTGGTCGGGGTCCGGTTACACAACTTGTGTGCTTCGGTTACACAACTGGTCGGGCTCCGGTTAAATATCTGGTCGGGCTCCGGTTAAATAACTGGTCGGGCTCCGGTTAAATAACTGGTCGGGCTCCGGGGGTGTCACTTGGGCTGTGGGTTGTGCATGGTCGGGCTTTGATTCGTGCATGGTTGTGCTACAGAGGTTTTTTGGTCGGTTCGTTCATGCTAGGCTTGCGGTTACACAACTGGTCGGGGTCCGGTTACACAACTTGTGGGGCTTCGGTTACACAACTGGTCGGGCTCCGGTTAAATAACTGGTCGGGCTCCGGGGGTGTCACTTGGGCCAAGGGTTGTGCATGGTCGGGCTTCGGTTCGTGCATGGTTGTGCTTCAGATGTTTTTTGTTCGGTTCGTTCATGCTAGGCTTCCGGTTACTCAACTGGTCGGGCTCTGGTTACTCAACTGGTCGGGCTCCGGTTACTCAACTGGTCGGGCTCCGGTTACACAACTGGCCGAGCTCCAGGGGTGTCACTCGGGCTTCGGTTCGTGCATGGTTGTGCTTCAGATGTTTTTTGTTCGGTTCGTACATACTAGGCTTGCGGTTACACAACTGGTCGGGGTCCGGTTACACAACTGGTGGGGCTTCGGTTACACAACTGGTCGGGCTCCGGTTAAATAACTGGTCGGGCTCCGGTTAAATAACTGGTCGGGCTCCGGTTACTTAACTGGTCGGGCTCCGGGGGTGTCACTTGGGCTAAGGGTTGTGCATGGTCGGGCTTCGGTTTGTGCATGGTTGTGCTTCAGATGTTTTTTGTTTAATGTTGTTTGTTTTGAATTGTTTGTTTGGTTCATTTATGCTAGGTTTGTGGTTACACAACTGGTCGGGGTCTGGTTACACAACTGGTCGGGGTCTGGTTACACAACTGGTCGGGGTCTGGTTACACAACTGGTCGGGGTCTGGTTACACAACTGGTCGGGGTCTGGTTACACAACTGGTCGGGGTCTGGTTACACAACTGGTCGGGCTCCGGTTAAATAACTGGTCGGGCTCCGGTTAAATAACTGGTCGGGCTCCGGTTACTTAACTGGTCGGGCTCCGGGGGTGTCACTAGGGCTAAGGGTTGTGCATGGTCGGGCTTCGGTTTGTGCATGGTTGTGCTTCAGATGTTTTTTGTTCGGTTCGTTCATGCTAGGCTTGCGACTACACAACTGGTCGGGGTCCGGTTACACAACTTGTGTGCTTCGGTTACACAACTGGTCGGGCTCCGGTTAAATAACCGGTCGGGCTCCGGGGGTGTCACTTGGGCTGTGGGTTGTGCATGGTCGGGCTTTGGTTCGTGCATGGTTGTGCTTCAAATGTTTTTTTGTTCGGTTCGCTCATGCTAGGCTTGTGGTTACACAACTGGTCGGGCTCCGGTTAAATATCTGGTCGGGGTCCGGTTAAATAACTGGTCGGGCTCCGGTTAAATATCTGGTCGGGCTCCGGTTAAATAACTGGTCGGGGTCCGGTTAAATAACTGGTCGGGCTCTGGTTAAATAACTGGTCGGGCTCCGGTTAAATAACTGGTCGGGCTCCGGTTAAATAACTGGTCGGGCTCCGGTTAAATAACTGGTCGGGCTTCGGGGTGCACAATAAACTACCACTCACTGGTTGGATAGGGGATGCTTAACTATCCACCTCTGGCGGCAAAAAATAAAGGCAATGTGCAACTACTGTATAGTTGCAAACATTGCAAGTAATCCAATAGATTATTGCAGTTGTATTGTTTGCACCATCTTGAGTCTATTCCTTCTGTAATAAGAGACAAAGCAATCCCTGATAGATAATAAGATATACAACATTATAAGCAGTGCGCTTAGCACGTCAGCCCACATTTATTATCTGTATAATAATAATGTTTATTCAAGTAAAAGTAAATACATTCAAAAAGTTACAAGCAGAATGTTAGGCTTCTAGACAAAGCTAGGACATACTATGCCTAAAGCCACTAATACACACAGCGTTTCGGGCTACAATGATTTTAGTGTTGATATTTTGATATGATTTTGCAGTATGAAAGATGTTAAGACAAACTTATTTAAGTCATTCAATTGTATAAGGATAAATCGCCTCGCATATCTGAAAAATATTTTTGTATTATAATATAATACATTCATGTGCCATCTTATTATTCACAATTTTAACTTGTTCTCAATTTCTATTGGACATTTTATTATCTTGCAGACGAGAACTGAAGCGAACACACGCCAGCGCATATGTGTGTTTTATAATTGCGTTTTTGATCGAAGATCTTCTTGATAATCTACAATTGGGAAGACGTGGAAGGACTCTACACCCATTATACTTCATACAGTAAATATTGGTAACTTATCCTATTATTTTATTTTAATTATATATATATATATATATATATATATATATATATATATATATATGTATATATATATATAACTGAAAACTCACACCCCTGAATATATCAGTTGCATATAGTCCTGGGGACCATTCAGGCTTGTTCGCATATATATATATATATATATATATATATATATATATATATATATATATATATATATATATATATATATATATATATATATATATATATATATAGTGTCTGTGCAGAAATAATATTAACAATTACCATCGTGTAGTATACTCTATATATCAAAATATATTACTTTGAAACCCGCATGAGTCACTAAACAAAACAATTGGGCTACTCTTATTACAAATTCGCTACTTTCAGCAATTTGACCGAGGTCAGACTGACCTCTGGGCGGCGACCAGGTGGCTACAGTCTGAGGCACGATAGCTGGCTCTGTGTGCACATGGTCGAGGCAGGGAACGCTGGCCAGGTGCTGCCACACTCGGTCCTCCACGATGCGGGTATCCTGCCTCGCTGCCTCCTCCAGTACATGGCTCTCCTCTAGGTTCCTCGCTGCCTGGCCACCCATTCCAGGAGGAGCTCCTCCACCCATCGCCATTCCCGGCCCGCCCGTCACCGCCACCTGTCCACAGGATACATGTGAGTCCAGCTCCAGGCTCGCCACTCATCTTATTGGTATGTTTTGTTTATTATCTTGTATCTCATTGCATTCATATACATTGCTCCCTCTCTGTCTGTCTCTCTCTCTCTTTGTCTCTGTCTCTCTTTGTCTGTCTGTCTCTCTCTCTCTCCCCCTCTCTCTTTCCCCCTCTCTCTCTCCCCCTCTCCCCCTCTCTCCCTCTCCCTCTCTCCCTCTCCCTCTCTCCCTCTCCCTCTCCCTCTCCCTCTCTCCCTCTCCCTCTCTCTCTCTTGATAGGTTCGAGCGCATCGCTTTGTATCACTGTGATTTATTATTATTATTATTATTATTATTATAATAAGCAGTAGTGGTAGTAAGTAGCATTTATGTTATTTATATACAAGCTTAAGCACTCTGGGTTATTATTTCAGATTTTAATGATTAATTGGTATATTGTCGCAAAGCCAATAACTCGCTCCGAAGTCAATTCATTTAGTGTATCATTACATAGAGCACTAAATATGTTAACTTACAGGAGGTCCACAAGTTGTGCTCTGGTGTGGGTGGTGTGTAGGAGGCCGCTCTGTTTGTTTACATCCACCGTAACCATGGCAACAACATGGCCGACGGTCGTCTTTTGTTTTGAATAATTTTTGAAAGTGTTTCAATGGATTTCATATATTTGTTATTTATTCTTATGTAGGGAATTATTCTATTTTTATTATTAATTTGTTTTTTTGCGTTGGGGGTTTTCTCATGTCACGTAATACGGTCAAAAGATCTCGCAAAATATATAAATTTCTTGTTTTTTTTTTTTTTTTTTTTTTTGAGATATATACAAGAGTTGTTACATTCTTGTACAGCCACTAGTACGCGTAGCGTTTCGGGCAAGTCCCTGGAATACGATCCCCTGCCGCGAAGAATCGTTTTTTCATCCAAGTACACATTTTACTGTTGCGTTAAACAGAGGCTACAGTTAAGGAATTGCGCCCAGTAAATCCTCCCCGGCCAGGATACGAACCCATGACATAGCGCTCGCGGAACGCCAGGCGAAGAAGTTATTAAGAAGCTTGTTATTAAGAAGCTTAGGTACACAGCAATGTGCTGCTTCCTTATTCTATATTAGCGTTTCTTTTAACAAACAAGTTAGCGACACTAGACAGCACTGCTTCTACCTATATGAGGGTAGAGGACATTAACCCATTACAGCCGTCTCAGGGTGGCTTATCATTCAGATGTCAGTCCAGACTCTATTGTTTGTATTGGGAAACATTGGATAGACATTGTGGGGTATTTTCTAATATCCTCGAGTGAATGAAAGGCCTGTCCTAGTAGGATGTCTTGATTTTCAAGATGGGAGGACATTTTGCTGTCCCACTGTCCCCATGCTGAACGTGTCTCTCAGTGACCTCTGATGTCACTGGACTTGGGTCTTTCTGCTCTCGTATTGGCATGATGAATCGTATCTATGATCTCTTGAATATCCTCTAACAAGGATGATGTATATAGCCATACGTGCTTAGTCTTTTTATAATGAGTAAATCACATAGTTTATATGTTCATATACCCCATTTCAGTATTGGGCATTCATTAATGTTAAAGAGTAGGTCATTGTTTTCTCACACAGTTTATATTGGAAGTGCTAAGGCGTGTTGAGATATTCGTGACCATATAATTAATCAATACCCCCAGCCTAAGACTGGTCATTACTTTGTCATACTGTCTGCTGGATAATCTACGCTGCTCATAACATACAATATTTTATTCGTAAAATATACAAGGGAGCATGTTACAGTGGTTATGTAGCAGGAACAGCAATATTGTGTACTATGTTAAACCACCAGTTGTGGCCATAACTTAATATTAGTGCTTTCTGCCTTTGAGTGGCAGTGTGTTCCTCTTTTTGTGAGCCTAGTTTCTTAAATGGCGCCTCAATATGGCCCCAGAGTGGTTTTACCGTCCCATTGGAAGTAAAGAACTGTTGAACTGAAGGAAATGAGAATAGGCTCCATTAAAGTTAAATTATACTATTATACTCTGTTATGTTATGTTCGTCATTTTTCTAAATTACCCCTTAGTGTTTTCATTATGTTAGTAACGTAAATAAACTACTGTATTGTTACTTGAATTGTAGACTCCATGATTTCACTATTAATATAGGCATATTTTCTGGAGGCAGGTTTAATGTGTAGATATTGTAAATGTATTGTATATATTAGTCTTTTCTGCTAAGAAAATATAAAGTGAGGTAAAGTACAAGTTTGAAAATGCGAAAACAAATTGTATTGTTATCTAGTATTTTTCAATATTGAAATCCGTATAAATCAGTCTTAGTCTTTGAGCGAACGGCCGCAGAAATGTATGTAAATATTAGTGCTTTTAAAATAATATTACAACATCTATCTTACGTATATATTTTTTTTAAGCATAGTTTCTATCCAAATGAATTATAAGTTATTATTTATTTTATTTTGTTTTATTTTATAAGTTAATTAGATAGTAAACGACATGAAGATATGAGTGAGTGGGTGAGTGAGAAAGATTAAAGGCACGACCAGCGGCTGGCGGCCCCAAACACCTCAGCTACAAGAACCACCTCATTGCTTGTTTTGATTTGGAGGAAAATATCTGGTTGGTGCCTGGCCGAGGAGGAGGAGGAGACCCTTGCCTGCACCCACACTATACTCCTCTAGCACCACACGGCTTGAAGTGAACACTGCCGCTCAAGTGTGAACACGGGGTGAACAGGTGTGTCAGGTGAATGAGTGTTTTGAACATTTGAGGGTACTGTTGGTGGTGGTTTGTTGAGTACTCGCCTAGCTGTGTGCTTGAGGGTGCTTCAGCTCTAGGGTCCCGGCTCTCAATCTTTTAGTCAATTGGAGTCAGAAGGGTAGTTAGTGACGCCCTCGTGTAATGGGCAAGTTTTGATTATATATATATATATATATATATATATATATATATATATATATATATATATATATATATATATATATATATATATATATATATATATATATATATATATATATATATATATATATATATATATATATATATATATAATAATCTCTAGAATAATATATTTTAAATAATAAAAGGTTATTATTTTGGCATGGGAGAAGTTTTTTGTTTAATTATTCAAAATGTTGTACGTAGTTGCATTTTCTAGCCTTTTCTTGCCTATATACCTCTTACGGATATTTGGGGTCTTGGTAGTACGGTTCGGTTCGTTCTTGACCGGCAGTTGGGAATCTCGGGTACAAATCCTGGTCAGGACAGAAATGGTTAGGCATGTTGCATATCACCTAATGCCGCTGTTCACCTAGCAGTAAATAGGTACCTGTGAGGTAGTCAACTGATGCATCCTGGGAAGGGTCAGTAGTTCACTCTGGGGGCGGCCTCAAATAAGAATAATGTATATATATATATAAACAGGCTACCTGTCCTTGACAGAGAATTATATGTATAAATTAGGTTGTAATAGTTTGTTTAATAGATTTGTTTTAGGAAATTCATAGTTTCTTTTGGCATGCCAGTATAGGCCTTTATATGCTGGTATATTTTGTTATTGTTGGAGATATGATTCATTTTAGGCTTATCACTATCCTAAGTGATCCTATCCTAAGAGGCGCCTAACAGCCTGGCCGAGGACCGGGCCGTGGGGACGCTAAGCCCTGAAATCATCTCAAGATAACCTCAAGATAATATCCTTCAAGCTAAGGTCACCTCATCCAATTACTGTTTAACTTGAGACCCAGTGATGCTTATCTTGAATTTCCGTGTGACTCTCATTGTCCTCTACACCACACCTTTTCATTGTATAATGTCAAGGGTTTTATGTATTTTCCTTTCAGTACAAAGAAAATATTTGAAATGTCAGGAATTGTTGATGCATTTCCCTAACAGGCACTGTTTAAATGGAGTTGAATAGGAAATAAGACATTATAAACACTCCAGGCAGTCATACTCTCATAAACATTTATTATGTTGAATGATATGTTTAAAGTACTTGAACATGGCGGCTTTGCATAATGTCTCTGAACTTAGGAAAGAAAGATGGCAGTTTAATTTGTGGCATGCTGGTATTTTGCAGAAGGTTTTTTTTCATGGTGTACTAAATTTGTATGTGTTTAAAATTCCTGGATAAAATTCCAGAGTTCTTGGATAATTTCCTGTTTCTAAAGTATAACAGGGAAGAGTTTATTTTGGATGGAAATTAGTAGATCAGTTGAGGGTTTATTGTGGAAGACATTAGAAATATTTCTTAAAACTCCACTTATGTACATACTGTATAACAAATACATTGGGATATTTCAGCTTCTTCGCATACATAGATTTTCACATGCATATCATGTCTCGTCGCTCATCATACCTGCTCATCTTTTTTTTTTGGGTGGGGGCATTCATCTCCTCCTACCTTGAGATACATTTGCATATACTATAGTACAATACTATCTTCACCACTAATATAATATCATCAATGTTATTACTGTACTTTATTTTTCACTTTCGTATGTGAAAAAAAGAGGAGCAATATTTGGAAAGAAAGTTGCAGATATTATAAATAACATTTCTTCCGTTCATCATATCATAAATGCTGCATAACATCAGAGAAACGAGTACCACTCTACTCGATCAGCACTCTGCTGCTTCATAAGATGAGACGTACAGCGCTCTTAACCTATCGTAATCAGAGTTCACGTTGTTTAATTTGACTACAGTTATTTTTGGGTGTGAAAAAACTGATGCATACTGGGCACATGTATAATATACAAAGCTCATATTCAAGCTGCATGAATCCGTGAAGTGTTTGTTTTCACCATACGGTACAGTAATTCTAAGGCAGAAAGGCTAAGGCTGCCATAAGTTGTCATGAAAATCTGACCTGATTTGTTAATTAGCTTTTTTGTTTACCACGCTTCTTTAGTTACAGTTTAATATTTGTATTACATTTAGTGACATAGTACATAGTTTACAAATGTTTTGCACTTTTAAATTAGCTTTTCATTTTGTAGCAGATAAAGATGGTTATAATGGTGTGTCAGCTGTGACGAGGAAGAAACTGCATTCACGGTGTGGTGGTGGTGATGGTAGTTCTGGTGGCGTTATCTGCAGTAGGATGGAGGAGGAGGGCAGTGTGCAGTTTATACAACAGAAGAACAATATTCCCACCTGCTGTACATTCCATCCAAAGGTCAGAAAGATACGGTACATAATTAGTGATAGTAATTGCTGTGTATTTATTTAGGTTAGTATGTATGAAAATATTAGTTGCTGTCTCTTCAGCTTGCAGATAAGTAGGCTCTATATTCCTACTAGGATTACTTTTTATATAACTAGTAATCCATAGGTAAGTACTGTAGGTCTAAGCATGTAGAAATTGTTTTGCTATTCATTCAACCCATTCGTTTATTCATTCATTCATTCGTTAGTAGGCTTTGGTATTTAAATTACTGTATAATTATAATGTAGTTACTGTGGCCAAAATCTTTCCTTCTCCGTATGTTGATATCGATATAAACTTATTGATATCAATATCAGTGATATCGATATCAACAAGCCATAGCCTGCTTGATCAGGTAGCCACACCTTGTAATGTTTTCAGAATCATGACTAATATTCTACACTTATTTTTCTTAAAATATAATTTTGCTATGAGCATATTAGGGAATGCTGCAGAGTTGTTAGATGTTTCTATTACCTTCTGTGCCATGTATCATTTTATAATCTATTTGCAGGATCGATATGCATTCGCATTTGGAGGTAGTGAAGGAGAGATAACAGTAGTCAATGCTTTACGAGGAGAGATAGTACGCTCGGTTCCCCTCGGTTCACTCAGTCTTGCACGAGCCATCAACGCACTCAATTTCTCTCCAGATGGCTCGAAGGTAAGGATTATATTTTTGATGACGGGAAAAACCCAAATTGATAGTACAGTATTAGTTACTTGCCTAGTTGTGCTTGAGAGAGTTGAGCTTTGGCTCTTTGGTCCTGCCTCTCAACCTTGAATTAACTAATGTACAGGTTCCTGAGCCTATTGGGCTTTTATCAAATCTACATTTGAAGAGATGTACGAAGTCTGCCTCTAGACTCCACCACATCACTTCCTAGTGCATTCCATTTGTTAACTACTCTGACACTGGAAAAAATTCTTTCTAATATTACTGTGGCTCATTTGGTTACTATGTTTATACCTGTGTTCCCCTTATTAATGAATCCCCTGCTAAATAGTCTGTCTTTATCTACCTGTCAATTTCTTTCAAAATTTTGTAGGTGGTAATCATGTTTCCCCCAACTCTTCTTGTCTTTCAATGATATAAGGTTGAATTCCAATAGCCTTTCCTCTTAACTCATACCTTTCGGCTTTGGGACTAGTCTGGTAACATTTTTTTTTTTACTTTGTCTAACTTTGTCTTATGTTTGACTAGATATGGCTTCAATGCTGGAGTTGCATACTCCAGAATTGAACATATGTAGTATACAATGTTCCTTATGATTCCTTGCACAAGTTTCTAAAGGCATTTCTTTTTGGCCAACCCACTGATTGATGTGAGCTTCGGGAGACGGATTCACTGTGATATCAAACCCCAGGTCTTTCTCTCTACCTGATTCCGGTTCCCAGTTGGGTTTGTGTTGCTTTGGTTTGGGTTTCCCATCCTGGTTTCTCCTTTTTGAGGGTGTGAGCATCGCTCTCCTCTTCCCTATTAAATCCCGGTTTTCTAATCTGTTATTAGTTAGGAACAAGTGGCCACACTTTGGCTCCTCCAGAAAATTAGCATTGAATGTTATGAAATATCTCTTCGATTGAGACTCGGTGACTCTCTGGTCCGTCCTTCCCGTAGCAGGTGTGTCGGGGTTTATCATTTTGGACTATGAACTGAGGAATGTTGACTTGGGAAGCCAGCAGCTCCAAGTGGTGCTGACACCTGTCAGTGGTCTGTTGAAACTAGGATGGTTTGAACTGTCTAATGGGTGGATCATTTGTGGATTTGTTTGCTGCTTCAGTTCTTATTTCTATGAACATTGCATTGTCTATTTTGCTTCACTTATTTTCTTTAGTCACTCTCACCAAGGAAACCTTATCAATACCCTGGTCCCTGTGCTTCTGTGATAGGGGACCAGGTTTTGGCTCTGGTCTCCGGTAGGCTATTAGAAACTCCTAGCATGAATGTGACTCGTTTATGGTGTATTTCTGTGTGACTAGCTACAGGAAGCCACCAAGAACCAACCAGAAAGAGGCATTTCATACATTATAGCATTGCTTCTCCAAGAAATCTGATTCATAGTTACGAGCGGCCAACTTACGAATGCCTTCTCGGAATGCATCCCATTCCGAAATTGGACTGCCTGTATGGAGTTTCTGAATAGGAATGGTACATCAGGTACAGATTTGATTCATAATACTGTATTATAATTATTTTCTTAATGCAGTCTGCTATACTGTAGTGTCAAATTGAAACTGATTTGATTCTAAGTAGGGATTTTTATGGTTTTATCAGATTGCTGTTGCAAAGTGAATAGTGGAGTTGGTGTTTGAATTTGTTTATTTCACTTTAAATAACCCTGAAGAATACATTTTTCATAACTTTGTTGCTATATTTAAAAGTATTCCAAAATTGTTCACTTTGCCTCCATATTGTTAACTTTCCACTTTTTTGACAGGCCATCACTACTTCTGTGTCTCGGAAAGTGAACATTGTGGATATAGAAAAAGGGACTCCCTTGCTGGCATATGACAACTGTGCAAGTCCAGTTGATGTTCGACAGCCACTCATTGTACACCCATCTTTACCGTACCTGGCCGCCTGCACCACTGTCAATGCTAGAGGCATTACTCTTCTTGATCTCAGAATGCCGCTTCCACTTGATTTTATCTATGACGTATGTTTTTTTTATATGTTCATGTGGTTTTACAGTATTAGTATCATTTGGAATTACAGTACAGTACAGTACAGTACTTCTTTTGTAAGCTATTGCAAATGTTTTGTATAACCATTTACTTCACAGATATTCAAGTCCATCCACTTGGACTGATAGGTGCAGCAACGGCCTTGCTTCTTGCAGGTCGGCATTCAATCCCCTGATGGTCCAAGTGATTGGGGCCCGCTACTTCACCCCGCCTTCCTATCCCAGCTCAAATCCTCATATTTCTCCCATGTGCTATATAGTCATAAAGGCTTATCATTTTCTCCTGACAATTACCATTATTATCCACAGGTATGTGTCGTTAGCTGTGCTTAATTTTCTCTCTGATGGAGGTAATAAGCAATCTAACAAAATATTTGTGTAGAGCACCGTTTGAATGGTTTAGAGATCAGCAGCAGCAAGTGTAATAGTGTTGATACTGAGAAGTGCACACACAACCTCTTGCACAAAGAGACAAAAATGTTGTGTTCTTCCTTCGGTACAAATGCTCATTGGTAGAGATAATTTCTCCTGTTGGTATACAGTACTGTACAATATTATGATTTTCTTTATATATTTGTTTAAGAGGACTTTGGAGGATAAAGGAAAACAATAGAGCAGCAACTGAAGGTATGGCTTGTTATTTCATGAAAGAATTAAAATTAGACGAAAGTATACCTTAAAGATTATAGCATGCGTTCAGCCATTATGATTGTCACTAAAGATAATAATAAAGATAAAAAGATACTTTTTAAGCTTATGAATTTTCTCTTGGTATGTCTTGTTTAGAATGGAGTCCCGCTTGAACAGAACCTGGGGCCAGATTCACGAAGCAGTTACGAAGGTACTTATGAACCTGTACATCTTTACTCTATCTTTGGTGGCTTTGTTTACAATTATTAAACGGCTAATGAGCTCGGAAGCACCAGGAGGCTGTTTATTATAACAACAACAGTTGAGTGGGAAATTTTCATGCTTGTAAACTGTTTAATAAATGTAACCAAAGCCTTCGAAGATTGAGGAAAGATGTACACGTTCGTAAGTGCTTGTGTAACTGCTTCATGAATCTGGGCCCTGGTCTGCCAGAAGTCTGGATGAAATGCGGGGGATTTGTTCAGGTTATAAGATCATTGCAATAAGTTTCAACATAAAATAATGAAAGATTCAGGTGGAATGGGATCACACATTCCCTAAACTTGAATTCTGTGCCATTAAATGTAAAAAAAAAAAAATCAAAATATTTAAATATTTACCATTTCCTAATTACAGTATTTTATACTGAAATGTTTGAAAAGTATATTGTATTGTTTGCACTAATATAAATGTATTAATTTGTGTAGAAAGTAAGCAAAAATAGCAAAGTTCAAATGCAGCTGAAATTGTTTTGTACAGGAAGTGGTTGGGTACAAATTGGTCCATTCGAGTGAGATTTCACTGTATGATTAATGTACAGCTTGTTTCAAAATAACTATACTGGCAGTAATGACACAATTATGTGCCAGAATTATAGAAGGTTGCATATTTAGTACCACATAACTATGCACGGGTGGTACACGAACAAGGGGACACAGGTGGAAACCTGGTACCCAAATGAGCCACAGGGACGTTAGACAGAACTTTTTCAGTGTCAGAGTAGTTAACAGATGGAATGCATTAGGCTGTGATGTGGTGGAGGCCGACTCCATACACAGTTTCAAATGTAGATATGATAGAGCCCAGTAGGCTCAGGAATCTGTAAATCAGTTGATTGACAGTTGAGCGGTGGGACCAAAGAGCCAAAGCTCAACCCCTGCAAGCACAACTAGGTGAGTACAAATGTTTAAAAAGGGGATTAAATACAGTTACATAGTTCATTGTCGGTTGTTGACAAATTTGTTTAAGAAATGATAAATGCTGTTTGGATATGCCTCAAAAAAAGCACAGAATATTAAAAGGCTAACATCATGGCTTTACAAAACAGCACTTGTGTTCAACTCATGTTTTTCTCAAACACATTTATAGCAATGAACAATAGTAATGATTACAATATTATTGTTGAGGGTTGCATCGTGGGGAAGACCCGTACAGTAGTTGGCCTGGGGAAGGTGGGGAAGGACCTTTGGTGTACAGGCTTCCTACTCCCAACAATGGAAATTGAGGTTATATACCTAGGGTAGAGTAAGGCTTTTAATTCAGTACTGTTCTAAACGAGATAAGAATATAAAAATTAGATTACATTGGCAGAAAGCAGGGTTATTGTAAGTTAAATGAGTGGGAGAACTGTTATAAGTGGAGTACCCTAGGTCTGTGTCTTAGACCCTTTGTTGTTTACAATGCACATAAATTAGATACAGGACTGAGCAGTAATAGAAGTAAATATGTCGATGACTAAAGTGATGCGGACAATAAATTCAAACACACTGGGACGCTACAGAAAGCCATAAGGATATACAATATATGAAAAAGTTGGTAAATGCTGTTTAATGTTGATTAGTGTAGGCTCATGTTGCTGGAATGTGAAAACAGAGGTTCCAGATATTGTCTAAGCCATTTAGAAAGTGCCACATTTGATTGCAAAAATGATCGGGGAATCATGATTGGAAGGGATCTGAAAGAAAAAATGCATAGTTTAGTACTGTAGCTCAATCTCAACATCACCCTATTTCTAATATTAGTTTTGATAGTTCAGATAGTTGTTGGGATCATTACTACATCTTGTGTGCTGTAATTACTGTATCTTGCAATTGTTTAATATTTGCCTCCTCATCTTCAACCAAAAATTGATTTATCTCACATAGTATTAGGATTTATGGAGCATTTTGACATTGCTCTTTCAATGCAACAACATGTGCTTTTCTTGAACATTGTTTTTTACAGCATCAGTTTGGCTCAGAATTGGGTTTTGAACAAGTGAAAAGGTAGCAATGTACATACATTTGACAATATTATGACCTTTAGGATACCTTGTAAAATATGACAGCTTAAATACTCTTTTCTTTGGATTAATTTTTGGTAAAGGTTATCAGGGTTTGTGCCACAAGCAACATGGTCACCTTTTGGCCGACTTGACTCCAGACTGGAAAAAAAATTCAGTGGCTCAGCACAGATAGTTTGCGACCCCTTCCCTGGAAACCTGCTCACAACCCACCAGTTAACAAACACTGATCTAGTTACAGTATTCTGTTATTGCAAAGGAAAGTAGATTAGATAACTTTTATAATAAAAATGTAACAATTATTAAGTTTTTACACAATGAAATTGCAAGAATATACAGTAATATATCTTTGAAAAAATATTGAAGCAATACAATGAGGCGTTCAGGAATGTGTGTTCATTCCCATTGTGCGGCTTCAATATTTTCTGTTTTTAGCTACAAGTGGTTACATTCAATAATCTCCTCTCAGTTACACGAGGATAGCATCAATGACATGTGCTTCCTAGATGGGTCGTGGCCGTGGGGGTCTGGCAAGGCTGTCCTTGTGTCTGGATCAGCTTTAGGGGAAGTGAAGGTGAACAGTATGGATGGACGTTCCCTTTGTTCCTTCACTGAACAGCCCCCAATCTCTTGCTTGTATCCTTCCCCAGAAGGCTACAACGCTTCAGTAGCCAATGGATATCCTAGTAAGTTTATTTCAAAATTTGTGTTTTCTGAAAAAACTAAGTCTTTATTTAGCTGCCAATTAAGAATTATTAGCTCATTCCATGCCTTAGCACGATAGTGACATTGAATGTTTTATTGTGCACATCTGAAGTGTATATTTGTGTTGCAGGTGTAATGATGGCCAGCACAGGTGAAGGTTTGGTGTGTTGGTGTGTTGGTGAGCGTCCATGGAAGTGGGAGACCCAGAAAGTGAACCCTGGCCGGGTAGCCCGCATGCGGTACACTCTCAGTGGGGGTGTACTCTATACAGCTCAAGGTGGGTCATGTGGTTTTTGCTCATATTGCATATTTCCCTCGTGGATGTTATGCGTAAATTTATTTTTTAGGAGATTGTTTAAGTATTGAATATACAGTATATAGTATATGCTTCTAGTTAAAGGAAGGATTAATAGAAGGTTTGTGTGATGTCTTATGCTAATTAATAGTTTATATATGCATAGAATATTACAATGTGGCTGAAAGCAAATAACTTAACACACACATATGAAATAAATGTGTTGTTGTTTTGGATCTTTTGAACCCTTATCAAGTTGTCCAGTTTCACCTTAGAAAAGGTCTAGGATGGGCCAGAACATCATCGGTTTTGAAAACATCGTCAGTTTCTATCACACCTTGACACTCTGAGACACGTATGGTTGGTTCTTGTGCACTAACAATGGGTTTACTTGATGCCACAGAAAAGAGTAATATAAACAAACTTCTATACCATTTATAATAAATTAAAAGTACAGTAAAACATTTCTGAATTACAAATACATTATTTAAAATAATAATTACTAATGAAAGCACAATATTTTGGGAAACACATTTTGCTGGAAATTACTGTACTGTATATGATAAAAAAAAACTAATTTCACCACAGCAAATCAGGACTTTGGACATAAACTCTAAAATATCTGAATCTTGCAGGGCAATCCACTAGAATTTTCTTTTGGCATATCTCTCAGCATAAGATAATGGCAATTCATCTTGGTCATACTGTATGACTCAAATTTGCAAATAGCATGGGCTCTAGAATAGGCCTCTGGCAACTGTGTATAATGTATTGTGATCAACAGGAGGCAGAAATCCAGCAATTACAAGATTCATACCTTTCAGAAAGGAAGGATTGGATCTTCTTTCTTGCAATAAAGGAAAGGTGATTAAGCTGCATACCCATTTTCTCTTTTTTTTAATAGCTTGGTACCTCCCTATGTGATTATGATGAATTCAATGATATATTATTAATGACCTTAAATATTCACTGTTGCAGGTAAAACTGTGTACCGGTATCGTCGGTATCCTGAGCGGCATCAGGTCGTTGGTCAAGTCTTCACTCACACCGCTCCAATTTTGGATTTAGATCTTTCACCATACAATGAATGTATCCTTTTAATTTATTTTTAGAATTTAACTTTAGTACATGTTTAATCGGAGAAAGTTGAGTGTTATTCTATGACATCAGAGTTATGACATTCATTTGGCATTCTTTAAATACTGTACAATGAAAATGCTTTGTATTATTAAGGCTAAATTGGTTTACAGAGCAAGTCTAAATATTGTTGGGTGTCCAAGGTTTGCATGCAACAGCTAGAGAACACTTTCACATACTAGCAAGGATGATCCCTATTGTTATTGAACCATGTAGGCTCTTAGTGACAAATTTTAAAATTTTAAAAATAATCATGGGGATAGGGGATGGTACACCTTGGAGGACTTTTTGAAAACAAATAATCATAGCTACACAACAGTTTCTACACACATGCCCAAATGTCAGGAGTGCAGTGTGGGACTTCCTTGTGGAAGGAGCACTTAATATGCTATAAATTACTGTTGCACCTCTTCCAGGTGTTCATGATTATACTTTACCTTTGGCTTAACTTTTATGAATTACTGTACTATTTTCTGATGAAGTCGAGCAAGTTCTTCATGAGGTGGATTTGCTATTGGCTATGATCTCATGCTTTCCACCAAGAAGTTGGATCAAATACCCTGGTACAGGATTCCTACTCTGGTGTATATCATTTGCTCCAGAGAGACTTTGCTCAGTTAAATTACCTAGTTCTTCCAGGTTGCTATTTTGTGGTAGGCGCCAGTGGTATTCAGGTGGTTAGGTCGGCTTTAGGTTTCCTGTAACGCCTGCAACAGGGATTCATAGGGTACAGACATCCATATATTTCCCCTTCTTGATCTTGAGGTTATCTTGAGATGATTTCGGGGCTTAGCGTCCCTGCGGCCCGGTCCTCCACCAGGCCTTCTTTTTGTTACACACCCCTCAGGAAGCAGCCTGTAGCAGCTGTCTAACCCCCCAGGTACCTATTTACTGCTAGGTAACAGGAGCATCAGGGTGAAAGAAACATTTTGCTCATTTGTCTCCGCCTCCACTGGGGATCGAACCTGGTACCTCAGGACTACGAATCCGAAGCGCTGTCCATCCAGCTGTCAGGCGCTCTTCCAGGTTTAATGCCCTTGCCTAATGGCTCTATTCACCTATCAGTAAATAGGTAATCCAAGCATTAGCTAACTGTTGTGGTATTGTATCTTGGGAAGTAGTCAGTCAGTAGTTCAAACAGCCATATGTTTCCAATTACCTAATGCCTGTGTTCACCTGTTCACCTGACAGTAAATAGTTACCTGGGAGTTAGGCAACTGTTATGGGGTTGCATCTGTCAGTAGTTTGACCTTGGGGAAAAGTGGGAGACCTCAATACAAGCCTAATGTATATACCTGTATATATATATACACACACAGGCTTCTTGTTCCTACAAAATGAATTATTATGAATTATAATACTAGGAGAGTAATCACACTAACGTGATGATATATAAATGAGAAAATCCTTAGGAGTCGTGATGAGGATTCGAACCTATGCGGTGGGTGTTCCCACACACACGCTCTAGACGACTAGGCCACGACATCCATGTCGTGGCACCCCTAATTGTCTAATAAATTTGTAATAAATTTGTGTACAGTATTACTGTGTAGTGATGTTTATACAATTGCAAATTTATTTATGCCTTTAGCACTTTGATGGTGCTATATAGCCTTCAAAAGTTTGGTGCCTTCTTTTGATAATTACCTTACCTTTATGCCTTTAGTGCATTGAATATTTAAAATAGATGCTTATGGTTCCCATTATTGATGCTTAGTGAAAACAGAAGAGCAGTTGAAAACTAAGTTGTTTTCTTGATATTCCTATTTAATGTCTTGCACTCTTCTTGTTTTATGTTTTTGTCTTTTTCTACTTTCCATTTGCCTTTATAATTTGTTATATGTAATTGATTCATTTCATGCTTTGAAAGACATGCCATTTTCCATGTATTACCAACCCGTTTGTCAATGTTTAAATATATTTTGATGTAAAAAATTAAGCTTGAAATGCTGAAATATAATGTGTAGATCTAAAAATGATGCTACGCTGAACTTTGACAATCAATTTTCTTTCAGCCGTGAATTTTTTATGACTGACGCTGTGCATCGCTTTGCACAGTAGCGATGCACAGCGGAGTAGCTTTGCACTTTGACCGCAATTTCCTTAACTTGATGCAGACCTTATAACTGCAGGGAAAGATAACATGGTTGGCCTTCTTCATCTTGGAGCCCCTAATCATGGCTGGACACAAAGATGTGAATTTACATAAAGATTTTTGTCCAAACTTGGGGTTCGGTTGACTTATTTTGTACTGTGTGCTTTGATTTCTTCTTCATTTCCATCATTTTTAGCTTTGTTTTTGTAAATGTACTGCTAATAAATATAAAGTAATATTTTATATCTAGTGCAGTTTTTTGCCGTGAGTTGCAGTGTGGAGCGTGTGTTAAGGCTGGAGTAAACTCTGCAAGTAAATATTTTTGCAATACAGACCATTTTAAGAAAGTTTTACAAATTAACTTTATTGACAGAAAAAATGCTGTATCAATAGTTTATTTAGTGTATTTCAAAGTATTTTGCAGGTGTAGTGCTTGCAAATTCCTCCAGAAAATATTAGTACTTTTAACATATTTTATTTAAATTTAATTGTATTGATTTTAATGTAGTATGTATAGCAAGTTATAAAGCTGAAGTTTGACTTGAGATTAATCGGGTGTAGTTTTTATTTTTCCATGTGTTGTGTACATAAGTTATTTATATCCTATGTTCAGAGTAGTGTGAAGCTGTTGTTGAAGTTTGCACAGCTGTGTATATAAGTACTAGTAGCATTACAAGTACCAGTACTAAAACCAATACCAATACAAGTAACATTGTTAATACAAGGGCTAGTGCCAGTACAGTGCCATTACAAGTATTGGTAACAGTAAAAGTACCAGTACCAGTCCCTGTACCACATTCTTATTAACCAACTATCATTCATGAATGTATGGCTGACATTGTGCAAGGTTTTATTAGCATTTCATTTTGGTGGTTTATGGATATTTCTATAATAAAAAAAAATAAAGTTGTATGACGTTTGTTTACATAGTGAATCTCCATATGAATGCTTGTGTCTAAGCAGTCTTGGGTATGCCAGATTGTGTGTGTGTGTGTGTGTGTGTATGTATGTACTGTGTATATATGTATGTGTATACGTGGTGAATGATACTACCATAGTTTAAATGAATGTGTCTTGGCAGGGTCTTGGGCAATCTGGACTATTCTCTCTCTAGAGGGTGTTTCTTTACTTCTGGTAGGATAAGAGCGCTGGCTTAGTTCCTTTGGATCCAGCACAATTACTTTCTTGGAAAAAGTTTATTTTTCCCTTGTATTTACAGGTTAAGTATAACTATAAATGGTCATAACCAAGTGGTAATTAAAAGTGCAGCTTGTTATTATCTTTGCCATTTGATGCTAGATAGACATTGGAAATGTCTATATTTTTATTGAAGGATTTTGATTATCTCAACCTCTTATATAGTGGCTTAGGAAGGTCCATTTATTTTAGTCTTGCATGCTTGTCTCTAGCCCTATAGCACAAAAGTGTCTGATAGGTAAGTAATTATAACTAGAGCTCACAGCTACATGGAAAAAAATTTATTAGAGTACTTTGCTTTTTTAATCTGAAAGTTATGATCTTCTGTATAGTCAGTCATGAATTGCAATATGTTGGTCTAGTGATTGTTATGTTATTGTTTTTATTTGAATTAACATGTAGGATTTTTACCTCACCTATATAACATTTGAAGTATTTATACTAATGTTTGGAAACATTTTGCTAGGAACTGTTACAATGTAATGGTTATGTAAACTGCAACATTGTTCCTACTGAAAAAATAGAGCAACATGTTTCCATTGTCATAGTGTCATGAACAAGACCGAGAAAAATGTCGTCACTTGTTTTTATTAAATATTCAGTGTGTGTGTGTGTGTGTGCGTGTGAATGCATTTCACACACACGGACACCAAAATTGGAATATGCAATGGTTGTACAGTACAACTTCTTGAGATACGGGCACCATACATCACGAAACTGGAAAAGGGGCAATGACATTCTCCTAAATGAGCATGTCCCTGACCTACTAGTCAGGGAAAGTCTGAAATTACAGTTTGGCAGCAGTAGTTGCTTCTGGAATATTTTCTTATTAAGACTACTCAATAGCTCGGTCGATAGAGCCTCCTAGTCTCCTAGTGTCCAGGTGAATGAAATGCTAATAAATGAATTCCAGAACTGAAACAAAAAAATTAAGATAGGCTAGAGGTGACGAATTTGTCCAAGCTGGAAGATAGGGGAGAAAAAAACAACGAAAAAGATATCACCATCTACAAAATGTCAACAGGAATCGATAAAGTTGAGAGAGAAATTCTTGAAAACAGCAACTACGAAAACAAGAGGTCATAGATTCAAGCTAAGGAAACAAAGATGCCCCTCCAAAAAATTAGGAAGTTCTCCTTAACAGAGTGGTAGACAGTTCGATGGTGTAATGATGAGAGGGGCTGCTATCACCCATTCTTGTAATAACCAGGGTTCTTTGCTATTTTCATATATTAACACTCAATCCATCATACAAGGATGTAAATAATTACTCAAGATAGTTCTGCATAGGCAACTTAAGGGAGGAGAGAAAGCAAGCGAGAGCAGGGGGGGGGGGGGAGAGAGCTGCTAAGGTTTTCGTGTGACTTGCCAAATATGAAAAAACGCTGTCCAAGTTAGGCAAAGTTTGGCAGACAAAACTCGCTCAATTTTTTCCGGATTACTCAAAGTCTGGGATTAACGGGGTCCAGATTAGCGAGTTTTTACACAGGTACTGTACTGTAGTTTCAAAACATCATGTGATAAAGAATACTCGGAAGATGGGACACCATGAGCATAGTTCTCGTTCTGTAATTACACTTGGGTAATTATAGACAACGTAGGATTGGAATGACATTTCATCAATCCTGCTCATCAGAAATGCAGATAATTGTGGTGCAAGTGGCAGGCTAGAGCTCTACAACTTTCATAATACAGTAGCACTTTTTGTATTCAATTGAATTTTATATTTGGCAGCTGCTATATTTTTGTCTGTATGTGAAATGTCATGTAACAGTGACCATAGGCATTAATCTTATGACTCGAGATACCTTGCAACATGTTGAAAAGATTCACAGAGCACACACAAGTTTATATACATTTCACTACTAATGGAGCAGAAATATATTGGAAGATTATGGTCAAGGTAGACTGATACATAATAATAATAATATGCAGCATGGCAAATTTGTGAGAGGTTGGTCAAGTTATTACTTTGTGTTAGTCGGATAATTTTGAGTTTTATTTCTAGGATATTTGATTTCCAGTCTTCATTGTTATGGCACCGTGGCTAGTCTACTTCACCACACACGTTTGTGTAATGGGGTAGGTAATAAGGTGAAACTTTAACTATACATGTGTATTTTGCTTAGTTTTTAAATATTTTTGTGTATTAACCTAAAGAAAATCAGTTCGGTAAAACTTAAAAGTTAGTGACTCTTGAAGCTTATTAAGTTTTATCCTTAAATATAACCTTGACCATTGATAATAAATAATGTGCCCACATACTTTTGTCCCCTTATTTACTTGGTGTGCAAGTTTGACTTGTTTGTAAAAAGATTTGTTTTATGACGATAAAATACCATATTTATACTATCTGTAATTGAATATGATCCCAAATTTGTTAAGTATACAAGATAACATTATAAACGATATAGGATTCTCTTAAGAAGAGTTAACACTCGAGTCCACCGTGGAGTTAAGTACTGTTTGTGTTATAACAGCAAGTTAAAAGCTTGCAAGTTAACCCTGATGATTCATTGCCCAGCCCATTCTCTCCATTCACCTCTCCTTAAAAAAAAAGTGCACCTGTTCTGCCTAACCAGAAATTATGAGCTCAAGCACCCCACTTAACCTATTGTGGTAGATGTATAGGGAAACATCAATATTACAATCCCTTTAAGACTGCAATATAGGCAATTTTACTAATGCATCACTTTTTGACAATGATCGAATTGATACAAAAATGTAAAGTAATAGTTGAGGGGACTGGTTGCATCATCAGCTGCATTACTCCCACTACAGTCTTAATTTCTTCACTTTATGAAAGTGAAGAATTACCAAGAAAGTATCAAGAACTAGATACTTTAGCTAGTTCTGGAGCACTTGCATGGACCATTTGGGTGACTGGTTCACAAAGGTTTGATTTTTTTCTTATTACTATTTTAAAAAAAGAACTGTCCATTTTGCACTCTCATTTACTGCTAACAACTGTGTAACTATGTGGACATTATGACTCTTTAATAGAATAAATGATTTTAACAGCTGAAATTGCCATGTTTATACATTATATATGTCTGGACTGCTACATGTGCTGCAGACGATGAGTCAAAATAAAGTAGCTGAAGAGGTGATGACCAAACCACACATCAGAAAGTGAGGAAACGACAATGTTTCGGTTTATCCTGGATCATCGTCAAGCCGACCACAACGTGGTGGTCCAGGATGGACCAAAACGTTGTTTTCTTTATTTTATGATATGTGGTCTGGTCATTATACTTATGCTGCCTTTCAAGTAGGAGTTACTCTTAGAAAACAAACTTTCCTAGGAACTTTTAAACTTACTGCAACCACTTATGAGTGAAAATATCTCTGGATTTCAGCATTCATTTTCTTTAGGACCTGGCCATTGCATGCAAGATTTCTGTAAAGTGTCATGGTTAGTAAACCAAAGTAGCTAAGTGATGCTATTCTCCATATTTTTTTTAAATCTAAATTTATGTGCCATGTTGACTTTTATGATTTGATGACTGATGTTGTACTTAAATGCTGATAAGAAATGAGTCTTTGGGATTTATACAATACAGTACTTAAAATATTCACATCAAAGTGATGTATCTAAATGTGTTCATAGAGTTTATAGGTAAAACCATTGAAATGGTTCAGATTTCCTGATTTGATTCATTTATTTCCTAAAAGGATACTTAGTTAAAAAAATAAATAAGAGCATTATCTCCTAACATTTGTGTGGATGTTGCATATAACATTTCTTAGTGGATTGCAAATGATCACTGTCACATTTGGTAGATTTAAATGTGTGTGTAGGTTTGGCTAATCTTTGTGTAACTAGGCATATTATATAGCAATAATAGCCAAAGACTGAGGAGGATATAGAAGAATGGTGATATAATAAAGATATTCTTTATAGCTTCAGAGAAAGTTTTGTATTCACTTTTAGGTTAGATTGTATTCTTAATAAAATAAATTTATATGGTTGTGTTTTATTCCTACAGTAAGAAGAACTCTGGTACCACCTAGAGCATAGTTGTAATACACTCCATGTCTTGCAAGTGATTTGGTCTGGTTCAAGTCCTGGTCAGGGAGGATCGACTAGGCGCCAGACCTTAACTGTTTTCCTCCGATCACACTGTAGTAATTGGGGACCTGGTTGTTTACCAATTGGCAGGTTGTGTCCCAGGGAAAATTTGTGGGTAAGGCTTACCATGAGTTATGGGAAGGGAAAGTTCTCAGCCTGCTAAGCTCAGTTGGAAGTACTGTAGTTTGTTCCTGTACTCTCCTGTATATATAAATAAAATCATATACAGTATATTGTACTATGAGGTACCAGGCAGTGTCTGGGTCTTGCTTCCCCCTTTTTTCCTATCTCTTCCCTTTTCTGCTCTATCTTCCAGTCTCTCCTCTGTGCCTCTTTCTGAGACACAGAGGAGAGATTGGCAGAATACTCTATCTTTTTCAGAGGGAGAGGGAGAATTTAAATGTAATACTATAGCCTAAATAAGTTCATGTTCAATGTTTTCAAGTAAACAATGAAAGTGTGGATAAATGGCCGAAGTATAAAAATATGGAAAAAAGGCCCAATTTAATTTACAAGATGTAAAAATTACTGGGAGTTTCTACAGATGCCAGTATTTCTTAGTGGGACTTGGGCTGACCCTGACAGTCCTATGACATTCTAATACTCCCATGTTTCGTTTTATGTTGGAAAGTTGAGTCGTTAAGATGGAGGCCTGATCGAGGACTGGGCCACGGGGACACTAAGCCCTGAAATCATCTCAAGATAACCCTCAAGAGGCATCTGACCTCTAATTAAGACTTCAACATTGAGGTAATGTGTTCCATTGTTTTGTGCCTACCTTACTATCGTCTGGAGTCCTCTGCTTGTTAAATTTGGAGAAAATTTAATATGTACGGTGAAGGCTTCCTCCTATGTCCTACTGTACTAATGAGGAAAGTAATGGGACGGGCTACAAGAGGAAATTGTCAGAGATTCAATTCAAGTTTAAGTTCAAGTATGTTTATTGAGACAAGAAAGAAATACATCTCAAAGGGATAGAGTAGCTTAGGCTATTTCTACCCTCCTCCAGAGATTCAATAAGCAGTCTCAAATGGAAATATGATGATAAACATAAGGAATGAAAGTTATTGCATGAACAGACTATCAGATGGAGATGCAGGGTACATTACCTTGCTTGGGCCTGTAAACACAACTAGGTGAATACATGCACATTACAACTGAATAGTCTAACTAGTTCCAGTACCTGGCCCCAGGCTTAAACCCTAACACGAGGGACAGATCCCATGTTAAAAAAAAAGTTTAATATATATGGTTTAAAACACTGCTGCTGACTAGGCAGGTCCTGCTTAAATTATACCCCCCCCCCCTCTTTTCCATCTTCATTGAGCTTAACAAATTTGAGATATATACAATATATATACAAATCAAATAAAATATATTGAGATATATACAAATCTATTTATTAAATCTGCTAAACTGTTTGTCTCAATGATGCTTGCATGCTAGCAACCAATTTCACTCATCCACGACTCTATTACCTAACCAGTACTTCCCTAAATCCGACCAATAACATTACTGTACAATTTCCCCTGTTCCAATTGGTACGAATTCTGACGAGCTGTTCCGAAAGTTTTAGAGCCGTGTTTATATTACGCCTCAACATTCATAGCCAATTAAAACTAGTGGAAACCTTGCCAAAATCTATAAACTTTACTTTGCGGCTTATCCGTTTTATTGTCCTTTTTGAGTGAAGCTAAAGATGAATTGAATACCATTTGTGGTTGATGCTGACTGGATAGCCTCATACTTCGTCGTTCGTCTGTGGTCTAGTTAAGAACAATAATATAAGTCACGGGATCAGTTTGGACCACCATAATTACCAAAACTTCATAATTACTATCGTTCATAAGCGTGTCTTAACTCTTGGCCACAAGGGCGTATCACACTCCGTCTCTACCTGTGCCAACTTCGCCTCTACAGCAGGGAACATAAGGTGTCTCTTACCACTACATGCTGACTAAGTCACAAGACTTTGGTGCCTGAAAGTGATCACTCAGGACTTTGAGAACTAAATTCATCAAAGAGGATCCAAATTCAATTCATCTAGGCGTGAAGAAAGTTGACGATGAGCCTATATATACATGCCCTTGTACCCGGCGATATCGACCAGTGATAGCTGCCGGCACAAGTATTCTGAGTTCAGGCTATGGGGCTCTTGCTATCATTAATAATTTACCGTGTCGGGGGGGACAGGCAGCCAATATATATATATATACAGTACACGTTAGGTTTATATCTAGGCCGCCCCCGCCCCCCCAACCTTCAGGGTCTAAATACTGACCCTCCATAGCATGCAACAGAAGCCTAAGACTAACTCCTGGGTACCTATTTCCAGCTAGGTGAATAGGTTTACTAAGTGATCGGAAACGTGCCCAACCATTTCTGTTCCGCCTGGAATTCTCGATTGTGAATCTAGAAAAAACCCGACTGTGCTACTTTTTTTTGAGATATATACAAGAGTTGTTACATTCTTGTACATTCTTATACTGGAACCCTTTGTCCCGGTTGTACATTTCAGTGAATGTTCGTGAGTATGTGATGATCTGCTGCATTTATACAACAACCCTAGGCTATATGAAGAGTCACATAGAGTGTGTGTCAAGAGCTAGCAATGAAATGCTAAGAAATCCTTATCTAGCAGGATGGTTAGTCATACAGTGGCATGTGGTCAATATAGCCCGTGTTTGGAAATTTGGTCTAATAGCATGAGGATATACTCTAGAACACGAGTGACTGGAGATTGGACCTTAGAGGACGGGCTCATTTGCGGTACGTAAATAAAGCCTTTACGTAGTTACGACAAGAGCAGCCAAGGAGACGTTAACAATCGAAGCAATAGTCGAGAAAATCACATAGTTCATTTATTTATTTATATACAAGAAGGTACATTGGGTTTGTGAGAATACATAGCATGGTATTTACAATCTTGTAAAGCCACTAGTACGCGCAGCGTTTCGGGCAGGTCCTTAATCTAACAGATAATTTTAAGTAGGTAAATTCTAGCAGAATTAATAAAATGATAACAGATACATTGCCAGAAAAAAAAATCGAATAGTCATCAAAGATGCCCACATGGAGCTTCGAATCACGGCATTATTTATACACAAAATTTAAGATATACAAATATGTAGGAAATATATACAAATACATAGGAAATTTGTAATTAATTTGTAATCCATCAAAGACGAACTTTGCTGGGCGGCCATGTTGGCCATGTTGGTCAGTGTCGTGTTGAGGTGAGCGAGGAGCGGCTGTGCTGCTGCCTCTCTTGATGCCTCGTGTTGAAGAGTAAGTCACCCACAAGAGGCAGCACGGGCATGAATACCCCGTAGGCCCCACCTGGAATATACTTCATCAACGGACAGATGTCGGTTACATTAATACCATTTCACTCTGCTACAAGGTATGTTGTCTTCCTGTTTAACATCCGGATGTGAAAATGATTGAAACATAAGACTGTTTTAATCCACAAGGGCCATGATGAGGGTTCGAACCTACGTCCGAGATGATCCCAGACGCGCCTTATAGTCGACTGAGCCACGACATGGTCATATTTGTTCATTCACGGCCCTTGTGGATTTGTTTATGTATCACGCTATTGTGATTTCTGTGTGTAAGACTGTTTCGTGTTCGCCACCTACTTTAATTATATATGTTGCCTAACAGACCTCTAACTCTGTCCATGGAGGGCAGAAGAAATGTAAGTGACCTTGTGAGTAATGTGAGTCATTTTGAGTCAGACTCCTTGTGAGTCATTTTTTTCTTGCAATGTATCTGTTATCATTTTATTAATTCTGCTAGAATCTACCTACTTAAAATTATCTGTTAGATTAATGACCTGCCCGAAACGCTGCGCGTACTAGTGGCTTTACAAGATTGTAAATACTATGCTAATGTAACCTTCAGTCATAGCTATGTTCATCGGCACGCGTTACGCCTCATTTCTTATCCATTTTTCTGCTACGTCTAAAATAAATAAAAAAGAAACGCTGATACTACTAGGCGACATCAACGCAGGTCACCACACTCTTGGAGTAAGGTCAGGTCGTCCTCGCTGATCTTTTAGGGAGAGTTGGGACCCGCCTTACGGGTTATTCATGCCCGTGCCACCTCTTGGGTGGCTTAATCTTCATCAATCAATCTTGTGGCGCCCCCATTGGGCTGTGTATATATGCACTGATCTAATGCGTGTGGCCCCTCCACAGATCTCCAGTATCAGCTCTTGATACTGGTAATGGCTCAAAAGGGCCACCACTTGCGGGCTATTCATGCTACCTTTTGGGTGGCTTAATCTTCATCAATCAATCGGGTGTGGCCGCCGCTAGTTCATTGTGCACCCCATGCACGTCCTGTGAGCGGTAGCGCAAAAAAAGAATTACAGAAGGCACAAAAGGTCTTGATCAGACCTCGGCGAGTATGTCTACATTAATTTAATATTTATGTGTATACTGAGTTTACTTCAGTTGTGGACTATGTTCTGGGCTAAGGTAGACTTGCTGGCTAGTCAGCTAGTGTCACAGCTTTAATAACCCCACATGCAGTTGAGGCCTTAAGCCCAACACAAAAAAAACTAATTTGTAGGTTTGAAAAGTTTCCCATCAAGATGATAAGGTGCTTATCTTAAGTGAAAACTAATTAAAATAGCGTGTAATTAGTTTAACCAGTAGCTGCTCGTGCCATAAGGAACGGTATCACACCAGACATTTACCCACTAATAACGCAATTATATATTCAATATACGATTTAAATTTAAAGTTTATTGTAACAAGAATATATATCGGACAATATTATGGACTAGGTTAGCTATGACTGTAATTTGAAATAGTCCATGTTAATTTGCATACACAATTTGCATACTAGCGTGTTAGGGATTAATTAAACATGTTACTGAAGGGACAAGATAGCCTTCCCGGTTTGGTGCCTTCTTTTGATAATTACTTACTTACTGAAGGGACAGTCCATGAGCACATTTGTAGTATCTTGCATATACAAATGTCAAGTACAGTAAAGACATGTGCAACATTACCAGGGCTGTTTATTGCTTAATTTGAGTATTGCAATGATCTGCAGTGTTTAATTCTTATGATATATGCATCTGATAAATTAGTGATTAATTTGTAATATGATATGTAAAAATCAAGATATCACGGTATGCCCATGTACAAGGAGAATGCACTGTGATCTATAGTTAGTTGTGTGACTGTCTTAAAGAGTTTCGTGGATTTCAGAATTGTTATAAATATGTAAATTTTGGTCTAGAAAGAGATAGGAATTAATGAATATGCCCATATGAACCCTTAAGCTCATGGTCTTCAGCTGCTAGCGAACCTCACACATTAAGAGGTTACTTCACAGATGGCTACCTTCAGTGGTGCTGCCTCTAAACTTCTAATTTAAAAACTACGGAGCCCTATATTTAGATGACTCGAGTATTGCGGAAATGTTTTGTGGTAGAATTATGCCTTGTGCATGTATAGGTGATTAGTCAGCAGTGAAGATGAACAAAGACCACAACGCAGCAGTTGCAACATCAAGATTTGCGGGTTGGTACATGAATTCAACCAACTTCAAAACCACATAATTTGATAAAAGGGAGCAATAGAAAAGCAGAAGTGCACTTAATAATACACAATTCAATAATACACCGTATGAGGCTTTGATACTACGGGCTCACAATAGCCTGTGCTATTTGGAACTTTTTGTTCAAAGTAGCTGAATCTAAAACAACAAACATAGATGGGAAATACGCTTACAGGTTGCAGAAGATGAGAGGACATACCAGCTTTGTGGAGAAATGTCCAACAGACCACTGGAACATGATCTAACACAGTCCACAGTTACAAACCAAATAAGATTTCAACCTAGATTTAAATAGCAGAAGTTGCTAAATACATTGGACATTCTCTTAATGAAACCAAAGTTTCATTAAGGCATTCATAAAGGCAGGGGATCGTATTCCAGGGACCTGCCCGAAACGCTACGCGTACTAGTGGCTGTACAAGAATGTAACAACTCTTGTATATATCTCAAAAAAAAAAAAAAAAAAAAAAAAAAAAAAAAGTCATAAACACTCATCCACCGCCTAAGTATGACAAAAATTAGTAACATTTAGTGAGCCAGTCGGAGGCTTAGGGGCTTGCATAGGAATATCCCTGAAAAAAAAAAAAAAAGGTTATGTTAAATAGTCAACTTGTTTTAAATTGTCGGTTAAGTAAGTCTAGCACCGATGTAGAGGAAGATTGTTGTTTTAAGATTCGGTATCTGGAACAAAAAGTTCCAAGTGTAGAGGAAGAGCTGCAAGTGTTCCCTTGTTAGATTTAAGAGCTCAGTGGCGTGTTAATCTTTGGACTGAACATAACTTTTATTACTTTTATTTTGCGCCTTGAACTTCTGTTAACTTCTGTTAAGTAGCTTGTCACTGAGCAATAAAATATTAATTATTAGTAAGTAAATTAGATTAGTAAGTGCCCTCAAACAAATTGTATGCAGTCCTCTTGGTGTTGGTAGGAATTTATACTGTGTTAGAGTTTGACTAACAGGGCACTTATTAGGGCACTTATTAATCTAATTTACGTATTAATTAATAATTATTATTTTATTGCTCAGTGACAAGCTACTTAACAGATGTTAATAATTAAGTAGCAAAAAAAAAGTTGCAACACTGATAGTCAAACTCTATCACTGTTGCAACTCTTTTTTTTTTACCATTTATCTACCAAGCCAAAGTAATTATTGGTCATTAGTTGTACCTTTAATAAGTTTCAGATGCTTTGCTTCCCTTTGGTTCCAGTATATTGGATCTGGGATGTTTCTGGCACCGTTGTGGGTAATCAGTATACAGTAATTCAATAGTTTTATTATTTATTTTTGTCATTATCTTTATAATAGTCTTAATTCCATTTATTTCCTTCACCATTCGTCTAGATAGCAAGGTTTATTATCTTATTCAGATGTAGGCTGAATTCAGGATCAGGGCTGAAGGAGGTATTTAGGACTACTTAATTATTAAGAATTATAAGACACTATAATGTAAATAGTTAAACGTAATTACGTGAAACTACATAAATTCTGAGCTAAAGCTGAACATTTATAGTGCTCAAGATAGCCCATGAAGCTTAGTGTATGTATAGGAGGGGTCGACTTGCCTATCACAACTCTGCTGCCGATATCGTTGTCTAGGTATGAAATGGCTACCTTCTCTAGTTCAATGCGAGATGAATTGTTCCCCTACGTTGCTAGTAAGATCATTAAGTCACGGTCACATCATACAGTTACTAGCAGCCTTCAGCACTGTCGTAGTCATTATTATCACTGCTAATAAGAAAGGTTTCCCTGCTCGGTTCCACTAAGGGAGTGTGACGTTCCCACTTCTTTCTCCATCTTCGACGTGGAGGAATGGAATGGACTTAATGGGGGGGGGGGGGGGGAAAGTGCTAAGCCATTACGACTATATAGCACTTGGAAGGGGTCAGGATAAAGATTTGGGATGGGACGGGAGGAAGGAATGGTGCCCCCCAACCACTTGGATGGTCGGGGATTGAACGCCGACCTGCATGAAGCGAGACCGTCGCTCTACCGTCCAGCCCAAGTGGCTGGAGCGACGACGTGGAGGAAGAAACAGGCAAGATCAGGAGGAAGGAAGGTATCCGTATGCTAGCTCACGTCCCAAGAATACCTCGTTGAAAGCCACCACTTTTATCTGCTCTCAGGCAAGCCACAAAGACTCAGAGTGCCGCGGGCGCCCACCGCCTGAACGCATAAACTGCCGATAAGTGAAACGTCCCCCCACGCCATACTGCTCACGCCTCGCTCGCGTCAAAATCTGGGTCTTCAAGTTTGTTTTAATGGAAAACATTCTTAATTCATAGAGACATGTCTTGTGCTTCCATGTGTATGTGTTTCTCATATCCTTAAACGTTTAATATGATTCTTTAAAAGTCCGTTGTGTATTTTTGAAGTAAATTACACAATCCAAGAGGTGTGTAGGTATGTATCCAGTTCGCATATAAGAATTCGTTCTTTGGTCACCATCTTGACTGCATTTGAACGCTATCTTGACTTAAAGCGAAAAAGGGGGGGTTTATTTAAGTTAAAATCTGCATGTCAGCGTCGTTCCTCCGTACCGCTGGGAGGACCTCGCTTATCCCGGTACTCTCTTATCCCGGTACTCTCTTAGCCTGTATATACGAGTGTTGAAGGTCGCCTTGCAGGTCGGTACAAGGTTTCGTGGAAGACTTTAAAATTCCGCCTCGCTTGAGGTTTTATCGTTGATTTGTGTTTACTTATCGTACCCCTGGCACGGCGGTATAGGTACGAGAGTTTTGAGGTATTGCCTCCAATGAAGCCTATTTGTATTATATAAGATCTTGCAAGAACTGTGCGTCGTGTACTTTTAAAATTAGATGCAATACTATTGTACATAATGTTTATCTTGAGGAGGAACTATCAGGAGAAAGCGCCAAGCCATTACGACTATATAGCAATGGGAAGGGGTCAGGATAAGGATTTGGGATGGGACGGGGGAAAGGAATGGTGCCCAACCACTTGGTGGACAGTTGGGGGATTGAACGCCGACCTGCATGAAGCGAGACCGTCGCTGTACCGTCCAGCCCTAGTGGTTGGGTGGTATGTTTATCTTGAGTTTTTTTTTATTAAACATGACTTCTAAGATATACATTTAGCTATAGTTGTGTAACTCTCGAATGTATCAATTTGCGTCGCATTTCACACATGGAAAATATTAAGGTCACTTGAAGTTCGCGGTCGGATGATTGTGAGCGTTGGGGCAGAACAGACTAATATACACTAGGCTTTCGCTTGAGGGGGGAATTTTACAATTTGGTTGATAATGTATTCAGTCTTAATGTGTCATAAATCCAATGATCTCGCTATGTAACTTGTAACAACTGTAGTGTGTCTTTAAGATCAAAGAATGAGTGACGTGTATACTTAAGACATTGGCGTTTACTGTGCGTCGCAAGCTGAGAGGACTGGCAGTTATCTGTAGCTGTTGGATCGTTATAACACTCTACATTTTGTTATAACCTTCTATGGTCTTGAGTGCCACCATGTTATCTTGTACAGATCCTTGAGTGTCTTGCTACACGCTACTTATCAGACGATCATTAAGGAAACGTCAGGCGTGAACTATAGGAATCATTCTCCTTGACTTTTTATCGCATTTTATATTCTCTAGTCTTCAAGATTTCACATATATATACTTCCGTCACGTTATGGTCTATCAGGCCTCTCAGCCTTGATATTCCCTGGGAAATACATCAAGTAGTATGAGTAGTACATTTTAGGTGGAAGCTGTGATGTGGTGATGATTTTATTATTATTATTATTTTCTACCACAGACGTGGCCACACATTAACAATGGTAATCAACATATACACATTTTCTTCTGTCCTCCATGGACAGGGTGAGAGATTTGTCAAACATATAGTTCAGGGATGAATTGAACAATCAACAACAGAAGGTGATTGTAGTGCTTTTAAAATGCTAGGCTAAGCTACATACGTAAAATATATAGATACACAGATTTATGTATGTTACATAAAGTGTTCGATGTGTCTTTTACATGATGGCAGAAGGCGTCATAGAAGGGTGAAAGGAAGGGGGAAGGAAGGGGGAGGGAGAAGAGAAGGAACAGTATTTTCAGGATTGTAGCCTATCATTTGTCTTTGTTTTTTAACTTTGTTCACTCCTTTGTCTTTTATTGTGTATATAATGGTTAGCATATAAATATATATGTACATATATATTTATATTGGTGTATACTAGCAACAGGTTTTACATTTAGACATGTTTCATTGAATATGACCATATTCTGTGTTAACTAATTTCTTGTCTACGGCCTCTATTCCTCTGACTAGTGTTCTTGCATCTTGGTTTAATTGAAAAAGGATTTCTCCAAATGTCATATTTGTTCGAGGTAAATTAAAAGAATAGGTTACATAGTGGCTACACGCGATTAACATAAGAACAAAGGTAACTGCAGAAGGCCTATTGGCCCATACGAGGCAGCTCCTATTTATAACCATCCAATCCCTCTCATATACATGTCCAACCCACGCTTGAAACAATCAAGGGACAGGAACTCGTGGGCAGTTAATGGAATAAAACCTTGCACCTAACTGCGGAAGTTGTATTATCCCGCCACTTTTATTTATTTATTTATTTATTTATTTATTTATATATATACAAGAAGGTACATTGGGTTTGTGAGAATACATTGGATAGTACAGTATTTACATTCTTGTAAAGCCACTAGTACGCGCAGCGTTTCGGGCAGGTGCTTAACTTCTTCGTAGATTGTGCTTGCGCAATCAAGATATCGTGCTTGCGCAACATATCTTCGAGTCATTTGTCCCTCGTTAAATCCTTGGCTAATCTGATACCTTTGACGTCGCCCGTCTTGTGTCTGTTGGCTCTCATATTGACATTCTCACTGATATCTGGGATTATTTTCGTCTCTGAAACTATAATAACTTCAAGTCTTTTCAGACCCCCCCCCCCCCTGCACCTTCTATTTATAATTACTTCCCTACTTAGGCCAATAAATTCGTCGTGTGGTATTGCTAGAATACATCTCCAAAAATATTCGCGGTATTACTAGATGTCCAGACCGCGAAGACCTCCATGTGACGTCACAGCTGGGCAGGTGCCACGGGCAGTTAACAACTAGCCAATTTCCTTACATATTTGTTTGTAACTTGATTTTAAGTAATCATCTATACTTATGCAGTAAAAATGGTGTTAAACAGTCTACATTCTGTAACTTATTTATCTGTTTTAGAAAGTAAACTTGACTTTGGGAAGAATAATTGGTAGTGAAAATTCAGAAATCGGGCGAGTGAGAGAAGGGTTTAGGTAGCGGGCAACCCAAACGTCAGTGTGGCATGAGTCGTGGTGGAGGGAGGCTGCTGATGCCCAGTATGCCCGCCTTAATAATGGTTTAATGTGTTGAGTAATGCTTAAACAAAACCCCGGAAGACATATTAAGACGCCAATTGGCCCCCCCCCTTTATACCCCTTCCAAGAAGGGAAAACCTGGTTGGTTAATGGGTCTTGGGGAGGAAATTTGAATTTTTTTGGGGGGGCAGGAAATTAAATCCATTTTTGGTAATAATGGCGGCCATTAAGTTGTGTGGAAAGATTTAAGTTAAAAAAACGGCGCCATTTATCGTTTGTGGGACTTGGTGTTGATAATGGAGGCTTGTGGAACTTGAGTTGTGTTGTGGCCAGCGTCCACATGTACCAAACTGACGGTGAACACTGACGTTTCCACATATATATGTATATATATATATTACCACTTTTCCTCTGTGCTGGTAAGTGCTGTTAACTATTCTCGTCACACCTGTCATATATATGATCTATTCTCGTGACACCTGTCATATATATGATCTATTCTCGTGACACCTGTCATATATGATCTATTCTCGTCACACCTGTCATATATGATCTATTCACGTCACACCTGTCATATATGATCTATTCTCGTCACACCTGTCATATATGATCTATTCTCGTCACACCTGTCATATATGATCTATTCACGTCACACCTGTCATATATGATCTATTCTCGTCACACCTGTCATATATGATCTATTCTCGTCACACCTGTCATATATGATCTATTCTCGTCACACCTGTCATATATATGATTATATTTTCGTGGTACCTGTCATATATGATCTATTCTCGTCACACCTGTCATATATATGATTATATTTTCGTGGTACCTGTCATATATGATTCTATTTTCATGACACCTGTCATATATGATTCTATTCTCATGACACCTGTCATATATATGATTCTATTCCCGTGACACCTATCATATATGATTGATTCTATTCTCGTGACACCTGTCATATATATGATTCTATTCTCGTGACACCTGTCATATATGATCTATTCTCGTGACACCTGTCATATATGATCTATTCTCGTGACACCTGTCATATATGATCTATTCTCGTGACACCTGTCATATATGATCTATTCTCGTGACACCTGTCAAATATGATCTATTCTCGTGACACCTGTCATATATATGATTCTATTCTCGTGACACCTGTCATATATGATCTATTCTCGTGACACCTGTCATATATGATCACAACTGCTGCCTGGGCCATTTCCTTATTTTCAAATTTGATTGTTTTTTATTTTTTCATTACAAAATGTGTTCAAACACAATTGTACAATGATAGCTACAATTGTGACATTCACTAATATGATTATAGTTTGTAATAAACATATTCATTATCAATTAATTTATCAATTAAGACTAGAATCTTGGTGGTACAGTCGGGTTCATTCTCGACACATAATCGAGAATTCTGGATTCGAATCCCGGGCGGGACAGAAGTGGGTGGGCCCGTTTCCTATCAAATAATGTCCCTGTCCACCTAGCAGTAAATAGGAACCCAGGAGTTAGTCAGTTTGTGTGGGGGGGGGGGTTGCATCATCCTGGAAGGGGAAGGGGGGGGGAGACTTTGATAGTATTTTCCTTGTAAATTGATGTATATATGATTTTTTTATTGTATATTATTTAATAACGAGTGAGAAAAGAAGCTCTCCACGCTTATGGTAACCTAGCATTGGCCAGACCAGAATCTACCCGACCAGAATCTATTGTATTACCACAAACCCGGGTCCACCCGGCCCAAAATCCGGGTCAACTCGGCCCCAAAATCCGGGTCCACCTGGCCCCAAACCCGGGTCCACCCGGACCCAAACCCGGGTCCACCGGGCCCCAAACCCAGCAATAGCTCGATCTCATTTTGAGAGCCTTACAGGGCCATTCACCACCACCTGTGTGAGTGTGTCAGCTGCTGCACCTGTTTCTTCATCTCTTATACCCGACACGGTTTACACTTGACACAGGGCACTTCACATACCAGTAAATTACGGGGAAACAAAAGTCTTCTTATTGTCTCGTTGTAACACTGCGTCGTAATTTTTGTCGAGAGGTAAACTGTTTAGAAAATAAAGGTCCCAGACACATGGTAAATATACACGTTCACAAGGGCGTGCCATGATGTTATTTTTTTTTAAGTAGAATTAATAACGCTCCACGAATTCTTTAGTGTGGAAATTGTTTGTTGTAGTAAGAAGCTTAACTTATTGCTGTCAAATGGCAGGCGCACCAAGGTATATATATAGAAAGAAAAAGGAGTGAGAGAAAGATAGATGGCCTTGATGGTAAAGGGTTTCCCGTTGCTTAATTTGTCTCTAATGGGAAGATAATCAAGGCTGTTTTCTTTATGTAATATAATTTTTGCAGCCCGTCCTCCCGTTTCGGTAGTACTTGTAGTAACGGTGAGAAACATCGTACATATATATTGACGTAAACGGCAGTTAGAAAGTAGAAATCGGTACTATTGAATTTCGAGAAAGCGGAAAAAGTTTTTCTGCTGATGTAGCAAAGAAAAGTTCGCCTAATCTAACCCTCCTAGGCCTAATATAGGCTATCTGAAGCCTAATATAGTACACATATGTGCTATACCTGGCCGAGGAATATTTAAGTTTGATTTTTAGCTTTATTTCTTCAGATTAAAGTGGAATAGTACCATATTCTACTACCTAATTGTCCATTACGTCTGTGTATATACGATGGACCACATGGTTACAAAAAGTACTATTTAAATAGGAGGATGGGTTGAAATTTCGTTATTAATGTTGTTTTTCAGTTTTTAATTTAACGCCGAGAGCCTTGCCTAGTGTTATCATTCTCTGAAAGCCATTGATCGAGATCTTCTCTTGTCCCGAATGACCTAAAGCTAGCTAGCTTACGTTAGTGTTACTCGGAATTAGAATAGATTAGATTAGTTTTTTTATTCAGGTAAAGGTACATATATTGAAGATGAGTTGCAAACATAATGTTGGAATTTAAAGATCGAGGTAGTACATACAATACCTAAAGCCACTAGTATGCATAGCGTTTCGGGCAATACATTCGGTTGTAATAGAAAGAGTTACTAAATCATTATGATCAAAGGGTATACTGCACAGTGAAATTACTTTAAGGCTCTTAAAGCATATAATTACAGCTAGGAATTATAATTTAGTCTAGAAGTCGCGTTGGGGTGTTAGATTGTACTGCAGTCGACAACCATTTTCGTTTTGCCAGAATATCAATAGGCTGCTAATTTCTGAGTAGGCTATGGTGTTTCGTCCCATGTTATCGTTGTTGCCCTCCTCCTCTTTATCCTTCTCTTCCACCTCCGGTTTTGGCGCATAAATGCTAATTAAATTAGTCATGCAAATCACGCTCGTCTTTGTCTAATAGCAGAAATTCATGATTGAGTTGCCGGGAAGTGTTCAGGAGTAATTATCGATCGCGGATATTCTGACTCTCTCTCTCTCTCTCTCTCTCTCTCTCTCTCTCTCTCTCTCTCTCTCTCTCTCTCTCTCTCTCTCTCTCTCTCTCTCTCTCTCTCTCTCTCTCTCTCTCTCTCAATTAAAAAGGACGAAGAGTGTAAAGTCTTTAGCCTTTCATATTGGTAAAAGAACCTTGCCACATGAAGGGGGAACTAGATTAAAAGTTTCAATGTGTAAAAGAACGCTTCCGGTGTTGTCAACAAATCCGGATTACTTACTCTCCGTCTCCCGGGGTTTGCTCTATAGTGGCGGGGGATTTATTGTGGATTTTCCTATTTTCCTAAAAGTAACCAGATTTGAGTGGATATCAAATCATCTATATGACATTTAGTTACTGATGCTGACGACGTCTCGATCAAATATGATGCAAACCACAGTAGCCTGGGTAGTGAATAACATATTCATATTAGTGTTGAATACTAATTATTAATACTAATTAGAATTAGTGTTGAATCTCACCACTCTACACTTTGTTCCTGATTTTCTCCCCCCGCCTACTTCTTTCTATTCCCAACTGTACCTTCCTCTCTCCCTCCCACCTGTACCTTCCTCTCTCCCCCACACCTGTACCTTCCCTCCCCCACACCTGTACCTTCCCTCCCCCACACCTGTACCTTCCCTCCCCCACACCTGCACCTCCCTCCCCCCACACCTGCACCTCCCACTCCTCCCTTACTGCAGCCCGTCATCTCGCCAACTGTTATTTACGAAGACGGGATTATTAGCGACACTGAGCTGCTCCTCTGGGATATTTTTACCTCCTGCTGGAGCTGACTTCATAGTTTTTGTTTTTATATAAATCTGTTTTCCCGGTGATTGATTTTATTAATTGATTATGCACCCTATATCCATCCCGTGGGATGTAGTGGACCCCCATACCCATCCCGTGGGTGGTAGTGGACCCCATACCCATCCCGTGGGTGGTAGTGGACCCCATACCCATCCCGTGGGTGGTAGTGGACCCCATACCCATCCCGTGGGTGGTAGTGGACCCCATACCCATCCCGTGGGTGGTAGTGGACCCCATACCCATCCCGTGGGTGGTAGTGGACCCCATACCCATCCCGTGGGCTGTAGTGGACCCCCATACCCATCCCGTGGGCTGTAGTGGACCCCATACCCATCCCGTGGGCTGTAGTGGACCCCCATACCCTAAGCGGGAGTGACTCCCATATACCCATCTTACGATGAAAGTAACGGCTCACAAGTATCAACATTTTGTAAGCATCGGGCATGGGATGCTTGGGTTCGAATACTTGTGGTTAGGTTAGGGGGTAAATCAGGAGAGCAGGCTGTTGAACTTGCCTAGATGTGCTGGTAAGGAGTACTAGCTCCCACGACCTGCTGTACAGTTGTTGTTGTTATAGATTCAGCTACTCGGAACAAGTTGCAAGTAGCACGGGCTATGGTGAGCCCGTAACTTACCTGGCACAGGAGCGGTGCTGAATGTGCTGTGTGAGATAATGCTGTACAGCTGTTTGTCCTTCAATTAATTGACTCAGTTTTCTTCCTTAGTTTATCATATTTATTATGATAAACTAACCTTAACTGTTTAACGATTTAGCTTTGGCTACTAATGGACCGTATAGGCCTACCTGTTCCATTTATTTTCCCACTGAAGAATTTCTTTCTGGCATTGTTACTGTTCTGCCCGAAACGCTTTGCGTAATAGTGGCTTTAGGCATTGTATGTACTAGCTCTATCTATAAAGCCAACAAACTTTGTAAAATCTCTTTATGTATGTACCTTACCTAAATAAACATTATTATTATTATTATTATTATTATTATTATTATTATTATTATTATTATATTGTTCGGGTAAAAAAATGCGCCTTTGTCACCTTTTCTGTATTCTTCTTAATTTTGTATGTTATTATTTTGTTATTTCCCGCAATGGTCTTGTTCTCTTAGTCTTTCCTGATTGTTAGGTGTCTGGTATATATGTGTGTTTTATCATTCATATCGGTTGGCTGACAGTCTTATGCCAATACTCTGCCTAAGTATGCTTTGATAACCTGAAGAGATAGGTCGTGCCGTAATTCATTTAAGCGCTCACGACATTTGGGGCCATTAAACAGTTTATCTTGAAGCTCATTCTCTGTCACTCAGATGGCCCGAGACCATCTTAGCCTAGACGACAGTTGATGACCTACGGCGACCCTTGGCATCTCCCTGCCACCTTAGATGACCTATAATTCCCGTTATCGTCTTCATGAAACCTGCATTTGAAGACTTATCTAGGTACTCTCCCCTAGGGCCCAGGCTAACTAATGACCTTCCTCAGGGGGCAACCCACAACCGTTGCCCAACTCCCGGGCACCCATTTTTGCTGCTAGGGGAATAGACACATCAGGTGAAAAAGAATTGTGCCCAACCGTTTGTGTCCCCGCCTGGAGATTGAAGCGATCTTGTATGATAGAGGATAGTGTTACGCGCCATGAAATGACCCAAGAAGGATTACATTTCGGTCGAAATGTTTTTCCCGCCAAATCCTCTCTCTGGACGGTAAGCACGTGGAGCTTAATGGAGGGGTAGATGGTTGAGAGGGGCGGACCAGCAACGTCCCACCTGTAAACAATACAAAAGCCAATGCTATTTAGAATTTCAAATGACATGTAGATTGGATGTACTCGGGTGGAGGGGGGGTGGTGAGAGGGGGGGCTCTACACCACGGTGTAAATTTTTGTTGAGGGGTAAGGTTGGGGGAGGGGGGAGTGTGTGTGGAATTAGGACCTTGGAGAAGTGGAGCAGTAGGAAGTGGGAGGAGGCAGGGGAATGGTATGGAAGGGGGAGAAGAGGCAGGGGAATGGTATGGAAGGGGGTGGAGGAGGAAGGGCGTGTCTATGGATCAGCAGGAAGGTGTAATGGCGAGAAGGGTTAGGAGTATGCTAAACAGTAGGGGAATGAAAGAGGACATGTTGGTAGTATATTAGGAAGTAAGGAGAGGGAGGCGGGAGGAAACTTGGCAAGAGGGAGAGTGAAGAGGGCACTTGAGATAGAGAAGGTATGTGAGAGAAAAGGTGCTGTAAGAGCCTTTGGGCGGGAAAGATAGGTGGGGGGTGGGGGGGGGGGCTTGACGAGAAGCCGTCACGCCTCGTTATCTAAAATTAAAGTCTATTCTCTATTTCATACAGATGGAAATAGTTTAATGGGCGTAGTGGGTTGAGAGGGAGAGAGGCACCAGGACCCGCCCGTGATAGCCTTCTTTCTGGCGCGATTACGTCACATTTTCCTCACTAAAAATCAATATTGAACGCAAGATAAACACCCACCACCGTCAGCCATGTCTCTCTCGCTCAGCTAGTGGAAGAGACACCAACTGGCAGCTCTTCCGCCAGTTGATGGGCTGCTGAGGTAAAATATGGGGCAATGGAGGGCAGGGGTAAACCATTCAGGATTCATCAAGCATTTATTCAACCACTTACGAAACCTCTACATTTTGTTTACATGTATTAAACACTTTACGAGCGTCGAAATGGTGAATCCTGAAGCGTACAAACCTAAGCAACCCACCTAACCTGAAAAGGCCAGTACTCTTAGTACGAACAAGCGTATGATTGTTTGTCACTGTCTCGTAAATATGTTATAGGCACACAGTATAATTAGTTGTAATTAGCACAGTATAATTAATCGAGTGTAATTAGCCTAGGGCCAACATGTAGGTTAACCCTACTGATATGACCAAATTTTACAGCCTAGTACATGGTTTGTGTATCGTAACGCCTGTTTCTTTTAGCGAACAGTTTAGAACGATCATTGGCGCTAGGAGGAAGGAACGGGTGGAATGGTAGGGAATAAAAGGGTGAAATGGGTGGAATAAAATGGTGAAATAGAAACAATGAAAGATTTGTGTGAAAGAACGGATGGAGTGGAAGGAAGGAATAGGTGGTATGGAAAGGACAAATAGGTGTTAAAAAAGGAAGGAACAAGAGGAATGGTAGGAATTATCCAACGGGATAGCAGGCGAAAGACCATGAGACGGGATAGCAGGCGAAAGACCTTGAGACGGGATAGCAGGCGAAAGACCTTGAGACGGGATAGCAGGCGAAAGACCATGAGACGGGATAGCAGGCGAAAGACCTTGAGACGGGATAGCAGGCGAAAGACCTTGAGACGGGATAGCAGGCGAAAGACCATGAGACGGGAAAGCGACGAATCCTTCCACTTATTACAGTGATCAGCAAACTCGAGCAAGGATTTGTTGCTGAAATTCTATTCATAAGTCTGCGGCAAGAATTAGATTGCACAACACTGTATTATAGGAGCTGAATTGCGACAGCTGCTACTTCGAGAATTGATCTCAAATATGTTGTACAAGCCAATGAGGAGATAGGTGGTAATGTGGGTGTTGGAAGCTCCCCAGGCAGGCTGGATAAGAGGATCGGCCATGTTGCTACCGAGGGAGTAGGCTATATATATATAACATATATATAATTGTCTTCCCGGTGCCTTCTTTTGATTGTTATACGAGGGCTTTCGTGTAAGCCACATCATGAAAAAATCTAAACAGTGCAATACAATACTTGAAATATATAGGCAGGACAAAGATGACATGTGAGGCGAAGGAAAATTGTCTTTACAATATTGGTTCATGAACATAAGACAAAGAGGCTACTACAGACAGC
>NC_091224.1:24164192-24184192 GCF_040958095.1 Procambarus clarkii
TATATATATATATATATATATATATATATATATATATATATATATATATATATATATATATATATATATCCCTCTGACTAGTGCTCTTGTATCTTGGTTTAATTGGACGAGCAGTTCTCCAAATGTCATATTTGTTCGAGATTGACTAAAATAATACAAATTAACTGTAGAATGTATGACACTTATTATAAATTTACGCAAGGTTTCGAACCTACATGGTTCATTCTCAAGTGAAGAGACAGGATTGATTGATGAAGATTAAGCCACCCAAGAGGTAGCACGGGCATGAATAGCCGGTAAAGGAGACAGGATTTCTTGTTGTTTTAGATTCAGCTACTGGGAGTCAAAAGTTGCAAGTAGCACGGGCTATGGTGAGCCCGTAGTGGACTTACCTGGCACAGGAGCGGGGCAAGTAGCACGGGCTATGGTGAGCCCGTAGTGGACTTACCTGGCACAGGAGCGGGGCAAGTAGCACGGGCTATGGTGAGCCCCGTAGTGGACTTACCTGGCACAGGAGCGGGCCTGTAACTGAGGGACGTGAGGCAGTAACAAGGAAGAGGATGCTGGCGAGGTCAATCAAGGACATATAAATAAAGTTGTCCTGTCGTGGAGGCAAGTTGTCTGAAGACCTTCACTCTCTCCTTACTTCCCTCCTTCTCTCTCCCTCCCTCTCTCCCTCTCTCTCCCTCCCTCATTAGCATTTGCTTCCTGATTGCCTTCCTTCGTTCCTGCTAAATTGTTTATTTTTGCTCTTATATTTCCATAGCGAATCTTACCGAAGTTCTCTTCTTTGGACTCTTTTAATCTCTTCCTTCATGGTATCTCTCTATGATTTCCTCCTTCATCACTAACCTCCTTCTCCAAGCTTGTGTGTCTGTCGAGGTGATGGAAACAAACAGCTTTCTGCTTGACGTATTAAGACAATAATAATAAGCACTGTAGAGTGTCTCTGACCTATGCCAGGCTGCTCCCACTCATATGTATCCAAACTCATTCATACGTATGTATAACTTACGCTGGAAACCACCGATGTGTTGCGTTACCCGGTAATGGCTTGCGTATATCAACTACCCTCTTTCCAAGCCATTATTTAGCCAGGCTTTTCTTAAGCTGATGGATTCAAATTGGACGAGTTTAGATTCAGGAAAGACCTGGGTCTTTGAAACTGGGGTAAAAGGCTTTGAAACAGGGGTTGCAGATTGCTGGAATATATTATTTTATTCAAGTTGTTTCAAGCGTAGGTTAGACATGTGTATAAATTAGAGTTCGTATGGGGGTATAAATTAGGTCCTGCCTCGTTTAGACCAAAATGTCTTCTAGTTTCTCTTATTACCTAGTTTTTATTATGTAATTTGTATTTAATACCTTATTAATCCCCTTCTTCCTTTGTTATACCCTTTCATCCATTCTTATCTTCAGTCATGCTCCTTATCTTTCTGGAGAATGTAAATTAATCTCCCTTAATCTCTCTCCAAAAGGAGAAGGCGTGTAAGTCCTGGTATTAACTTTGTCACGCGTCTCTGTACGCGTTGAAAGAAGGGGACTTTATGTCCACGTTTTAACCTGAACTTAATTGTGTTTTCTGGAAGACGTAATTCAGAATAACACTATAGGTAAAATAATAAATAGATTGGACAAAAATGTTGGTTTTAAACTTGGCCCCCCTGGCGTAACCTGACCTAAAGGAACGGCCTCTTTTTGGGTCAAGCGGACTGTTGGTGTTTGCGTTCTATTGTTTACCTTACCTTCTCCTTACTACCTTTCCTCCTTTTTCTTCCTGCCTCCTCCTTCTTCTACTACTTCTTCTTCCCATTCCACCAGACACCTTGACTGCTGTTACTGGTTGTCTGTCTCTCTCTCTCTCTCTCTCTCTCTCTCTCTCTCTCTCTCTCTCTCTCTCTCTCTCTCTCTCTCTCTCTCTCTCTCTCTCTCTCTCTCTCTCTCTCAGACCACTTATATATTTTCATGTTCTCTTGTTATTCCTCTTTGGTTTCACCCCCACTTACCCATACAACTTCAGTGTCATCCTTTCCCTTATTTTGCCATACCTCCTCTTCCATGCTGCTCCATCTCCCCGTCCTCTTCCATCTTCTCTGGAATTGTTGTGGTGGTTGGTGGTCTTGAAGGTTCCAGCGCCATCTTCCAGGAATTGGCAGCAGGCAATGAGCTGGAAATGTGGAAGAGAAAGAGAGGGTGAGTGGGCTGAAGGGGGGGGGAAGGATGGATTAGGGGAAGGGGCGGGAGGGTTCAATAAAAGTGGGGTAGGAGGAAAGTACTAATGCAGGAAGAGGAGAAATGGGGAAGAAATAGTGAGTAGAAGAGGAGGCATGGGAAAAGGAAAGGCAAAGGAGACCTCAATGGTTAGTAGCAGGGAAAGTGGAAGGAGGAGGAGGAATAAGGAGATGGGAAGAGGGAGAAGAATGTCTCTCTGGAGTCTGCTGAGTCTGGCGTTCGAACTCGCGGTGGAGAAAATTAGTTCATGTCTCTGGCTTTCGTAGCACAATGGTCTACGTCCTCGGACCACAATCCCCCGCCCGCCCTCCCCTCTTCTCTGGTACCTTGGTTCAATCCACAGGCAGGGCTGAAAGGATTTTGCCCGTTTCCTTTTTCCTGATGCGGCTTTTCACCTGACAACTGCTGTGAGTTACATCCAGGGGCAGGGTAGGCACCCATCTAGTAGGCCTAGAGGGGAGCACTTCGATAAGCCAAAGTGCAGTCTTCTTGTCCCTGACTTCGGAACTTTAGTTTTGGGTGATATTATGTAATTCGTTGTTCATTGTTGCACGGCAAGGTTAGGTAATAATTAGTAGGTCATTACTACTATATGACACTTGCAAGGGATATTGAGATAAGGATTTAGGATGTTGACGAGACCACACACTAGAAAGTGAAGGGACGACGACGTTTCGGTCCGTCCTGGACCATTCTCAAATCGACTTGAGAATGGTCCAAGACGGACCGAAACGTCGTCGTCCCTTCACCTTGTAGTGTGTGGTCTGGTCAACATACTTTAGCCACGTTATTGTGACTCATCGCCTGCATAAGGATTTGGGACATTCCAATAAGTAAGCCTAAGGGATTATCTCGTGGCATGGATCCATATATTTGGATTGCATCTATTGTTGATTTATCTTCAGTTATCTATTATGGTTTATCGTTATTTCTCACACTATGGTGTTCGCTTCTCCTCTGCTTCCTCTTTTCTAACTTTTGGCCGGTATTGTAATCTCTTTTACTGACGAGGTTCACTTTTATCACTGGTAGTAATCTGGGACCAGATTCACGAAGCAGTAACGCAAGTACTTACTAACGTGTACATCTTTCCTCAATCTTTGACGGCTTTGGTTACGTTTATTAAACAGTTTACAAACGTGGAAACTTGCCAATCGACTGTTGTTATTGTTATAAACAGCCTCCTGGTGCTTCGGAGCTCATTAACTGTTTAATAATTGTAAACAAAGCCGGTAAAGATTGAGAAAAGATGGACAGGTTCGTAAGTGCTTTCGTGAATCTGGCCCCTGCCACGTCCATGGTCTTGTGAGCGAGGAGGTCCTTCGTGTCTCGTCAGTTCATTGTCTTGAGGATCAATTGATCATCGGTCGCACTTCGGTTTGTCTAAGACTCCAGTCTGCCATTCCCGGTACCTCTCGCCTCCGCCTCTGCATGGAACGCGAAGGTCGGTACACAGTCATCCCTCACTTCTAAGGGGGACTTCGAAGCTAACTTTTCGTAATGTCCAATTCGTTCACGTGAAAATGAATCCAGTTTATTATTTTCCCTTCGTGTAGGTCTGTTGATCTGCCGGCTCAAGAGTTTGTGTGTGTATTTGTATTGTGGTATACAGAGAATGACAAAGAGATGTGTGAAGAGCTCAACAAGAGGTTCCAGGAGGTCTTCGCAATAGAACAAGGTGAGGTCACTGTGCTGGGAGAAAGGGAAGTAAAGCAGGCGGCCTTGGAAGGGTTCGAAATTACGAGAGAGGAGGTCAAGAGACACCTGCTGGATCTGTGTGTACTCGCCTAGTTGTGTTTGCGGGGGTTGAGCTCTGGCTCTTTGGTCCCGCCTCTCAACCGTCAATCAACAGGTGTACAGATTCCTGAGCCTACTGGGCTCTATCATATCTACATTTGAAACTGTGTATGAAGTCAGCCTCCACCACATCACTTCCTAATGCATTCCGTTCTTTCTGTGTGTGTGTGTGTGTGTGTGTGTGTGTGTGTGTGTGTGTGTGTGTGTGTGTGTGTGTGTGTTATCACTGGGTGAATGGTCATAAGAGAGAGTTAAGACATACATCTGTAGCAATAGTTTCCATAAAACCGGAATTCTTAAATGGTAACGCGCATGTACAGGTAACTTGCGGTAACATATTGTCTAGTTCGCCGGAAGGCGTGAAACAAAACATAGCGATACCGAGAAGACATTGATAATGAGGCTGAGTGCCTCTTTAACACGTTGTGTGGGATCATCTTATTCCTGGTCGTGGAGTCGAGGTGGTCTCTCTCTCAGCGTCTCTCACCATCCAGTCTTCCTCAGCACTTTAGCAGGTCTTCACTATTCTCCTCGGTCCCCTTAGTCTACAGGGAATTTTTCCTTCTTGGATTTCTGTTCAATTTGATTGTGAAATGTACTAGTTAACATTTGAGATATTTTGTGTTCCTCACGTGTGCCCCAAAGAATGAGGTGATTTGGTAAAATGCTATGCCCAAGAATACCATCCGAGTGCCGGCGGGGAAGTGGTTCAAATAGCTTCGGCTATCACTTCCTTATTGTCCGGTCATGATGGTCAAGTGGATTAAGGCGTCCTGTACATACCAGTTGCGTTGCTCCTGGCAGTATGGGTTCGAGTCACTAATGGAGTGTGAATTTTCAGTTGCATATAGTCCTGGGGACCATTCAGGCTTGTTTGCATAAATATTTATATGTAAAAGTGATTTCCATGACTGATGTATAATGATGAGCGGGTACTAGGCAGGGGCCTGGTAGCCTGGTGGATAGCGCGCAGGACTCGTAATTCTGTGGCGCGGGTTCGATTCCCGCACGAGGCGGAAACAAATGGGCAAAAGTTTCTTTCACCCTGAATGCCCCTGTTACCTAGCAGTAAATAGGTACCTGGGTCAGAATAGGTCAATAGGTCAGCTGTCACGGGCTGCTTCCTGGGGGTGGAGGCCTGGTCGAGGACCGGGCCGCGGGGACACTAAAGCCCCGAAATCATCTCAAGATAACCTCAAGATAACCTACTAGGAACAGGGCTACTGAATGCTGGCAATGAAGAGCTGGAATTGAGATCATTATTCCACTCAAATCCTGGAAATCTTAAAATAACCGACAAATTGGTCTTGGAAAACAGCAATTATCATCCCAGATGTTCGGGAAAAGTGAAAAAATTTCTGGAAGCGATTCCAGTAAAGTCGATTTTATACTCAACCGTGATATTCCAGGCAGAGTTATATGTAGGTGCTGGAATACGTCCCATACTTCATGGTATTCCGGTTACCTTTGTAACTTGTTTGGTGACATAGGGAGCGGCCCCCCCTTCTGAGGGGGGCACCTCCTCCCTTCTACTGGGGGGGGGGGGAGGTGCTAGTGTGTTTGTGTGTGTTAAGAACACACCATCCTCCTGTTTTGATAGTACTTATAGTCACAATGAGGACCATAGTCTATATACCGACTTACCATGAAATTAGACAGTAGAAATCTGAACTATTGAGTTGGACAAACCGGACAAATCATTTTTACTTGTGATGCTTTCACAAACTAACCTAACCTATCCAAATATCCAGGGGGACAGATTCGCGAAAGCAGTTACGCAAGCACTTACGAACGTGTACATCTTTCCTCAATCTTTGACGGCTTTGGATACATTTATTAAACAGTTTACAAGCATGAAAACTCCCCATTCAACTGTTGTTATTGTTATAAACAGCCTCCTGGTGCTTCGGAGCTCATTAACTGTTTTATAATTGGAAACAAAGCCGCCAAAGATTGAGAAAAGATGGACAGGTTCGTAAGTGCTTTCGTGAATCTGGCCCCTGGTGGTTTGACATGGGGGTTTGGTGTCTAGTGGTAATCACCTCGTCCCAAGGATGGGGAAGATAAAGGAGTAACATAAGGAGATAGGATAACAAAGGATGTAAGAATAGGGAAGATGAGAGAACATTTACCAGAAGAAATTAATGTAAAAAAAAAACAACATTAAAATAGACTAATTCAAGTCAGTTGCTTTAAGGAAATTAAATTATTTGCCTCAAGCTAAATAAGTACAATCACATTATAAGTTAATTGAAGATACTTTTGTTTCTAAAGTGAGAAAATGGACCACAAAAGTGAAGATGAAAAGTGTAAAGTATAATATTTACTTCATGAGAATTACACGTGGACGATAATTCTGACGCGGACGAACTTTGAATTCCCAGGAATTAAATGTTTTTTTGGGCACGATAATTAAAGATAAAACTCGCCTCAATGGACATTGAGCAGTCGTTAATTTTGGGATATTAAACTAACCCAAAAATGATTTGATTATAAATACGAAGGAGTTTGGATTACTGGGCAGGTGCCTTGTCCTGAAATCTAATTGCAACCCACACAAAAATTTATCTTTTGTCATTGCTTGAGTTTCCATCCAGATTGGCAGAGGACTTATGAGGACTTATGATGATACATAAGATGAGGACTTATGATGATACATAAGATGAGGACTTATGATGATACATAAGATGAGGACTTATGATGATACATAAGATGAGGACTTATGATGATACATAAGATGAGGACTTATGATGATACATAAGATGAGGACTTATGATGATACATAAGATGAGGACTTATGCTCCCTTCGTCTCTTCATTCCTCTTCATTCTCTTCCATCCCCCCTCTTCATTCTCTCCATCCCCCCCCCCACCTCTCCTCTCCACAGTGTGGAAGAGAGGAAATCGGTGTGACATTTCAGGTGTGTGCAAGAGGAGGCCAGAATGGTTCTATTTCCTCTTGTTACTCTTGCTGTGAAGACTCCTCCTCCACCAGCAGCACTGGCGGGGTGCTCCGCCCCGAGCACTCTGTGTATGTGGGGGGCGGGGGAAGCCTCACCCCACCTCTCCCCCCACGTGTGGAGGGTGTATGGGGGTGTGTGTGTGGGGGGGGGGAGATATACCCACTCACCCTCAAAACCCTCGAGAAGCTAAAGGCAAAGGCGTATGTACTTAAATATGTTCAGAAATATCTCTTAAGAATAAAACAATTTAATTTAAGAATTCAAGTGAAGTTTGATATGATCGTGGGAGCCTTCAAGATGAGGAGGACTGTTATTACTCTTCTTTGGCTCGCAAGCATTCTTCCCTCCTCCTCCACCTCCTATCTTTACCCTTCCTCCTCATTACTTTTGATTCTTAATGCGAACACTTTCTTCATGAGAGTGGATGGAGGCAAATTGAAGGAGACTTGGAAATAGAATGAGGACACCAGCGACTAACAGCGCGGGTGGAAGCTGAGGACAGGGACAAGGGAAGCTCAGTTTAGGAAAAGTTGAAGAATGGGAGACAGACAAGGAGATGGGGAGTGGGATGGGATGACGGGAGAAACGGAAGAGAGGAAGTAGAACTGGTGAGTGAAGAAATAGACGGATAAATTATTGTTTTTACCTCTTGAGCAGTTGATAGAGATAGAGAGAGAGATAGAGAGAGAGAGAGAGAGAGAGAGAGAGAGAGAGAGAGAGAGAGAGAGAGAGAGAGAGAGAGAGAGAGAGAGAGAAACTGTTAGGAGTGGCGCCAGGACTAAGAAGTCACAGTAGAATACATCAAGAAAAAGTATAATTTTGTAATTACTCTCATATGTAAATATAAACCAAACCCTCCAGGCTAATGATTCACTACACCTCCCTTTAATAACTATTAGTGCAATGAGACCCCAGACTATTAAAGGCACACGAGGGGCCCAGAGAACTGGAGTATGGAGAACTTATCTGTGCTCTCTGGAAGCACAGGTGAGTGTATAGTCTCTCTGGACGCAAGGCCTCTTTCCCTCGTCATCCTCCACACACACACACACACACACACACACACACACACACACACACACACACACACACACACACACACACACACACACACACACACACTTACCATACAAAGTGTGAGAGCTTGGACCAGTGTGTTGTGGAGCCAGCAGCAACGGTAATATTTTAGCCTAGGTAAAGTTGATGGACCCAGCCCCCTGCACCACCGCCTGTCCGGAGCGGGAATTAGTGAGAATTTGGAGAGAGAGAGAGAGAGAGAGAGAGAGAGAGAGAGAGAGAGAGAGAGAGAGAGAGAGAGAGAGAGAGAGAGAGAGAGAGAGAGAGAGAGATTTATCTCGGGTTTGACTGAGTGATTGATTGGTTTAGAAGTGTTGAGAGAAATGGTGGGAATTAAAATGGTGGATAGATGAAGCAGGAAAAGTACGGAAAGAGGCGATGAAACAAGGCAAGAGAGAGAAAAAAAAAGACAAATTAATCGAAGCGATACAAAGAAAACACGAAAATTGAATTTGCAAAAAGAAAATATATGTGAAATAAACACGAATAAAAAAACAGGGAGAGAGGGGATCAGAGGGAGGAAGAGAGGACAGAAGGAAGAAATATGAGAAGAAGAGAGAGAGAGCCAATATGCGAGGAGAGGCATGAACGAGATGAGGAGAAACACAGACAAGCTATTAAGACAGCGGCGAAGAAACGACCCATTTACACTGTGCTATCAGGATACCTAGCACTGAAATACCACTAGTGGATATCCCCCCGATAACACACGGAGAAGATTGGGGCTATCTGCCGACGGTTTGAGTGACACGCACGCACGCACACCTCCCCCTTCCTCACCACACACACTCACACACACACACACAATTAGAACACACTAAGCAGTGAAGTGGTGGAGGCAGATCTCCATACACAGCTTTAAATGTAGATATACCACAACACAATAGGCTCTGGAAGCTGTATACGAGTCGATCAAGAGTCGAGAGGCGGGACCCAAGAGCCGTGGCTCGTCCCCCACGAATACAACTAGGTGGGTGAGTACACACCCACAAACTTGGTAATTATGTCGACTCATAATATTATAGCATTAATGATCATTAGAAATGAAATAGTATGGAAATTTGACTAAGATTTTGGAGTGTAGGAAAAAAAGAAGAAATTGTGTTATAGTGTAGATAGGTTTGGGACGGGTGAGGGGATAGATTTGGGACGGGTGAGGGGATAGGTTTGGGACGGGTGAGGGGATAGGTTTGGGACGGGTGAGGGGATAGGTTTGGGACGGGTGAGGGGATAGGTTTGGGACGGGTGAGGGGATAGGTTTGGGACGGGTGAGGGGATAGGTTTGGGACGGGTGAGTGGATAGATTTGGGACGGGTGAGGGGATAGGTTTGGGACGGGTGAGGGGATAGGTTTGGGACGGGTGAGGGGATAGGTTTGGGACGGGTGAGGGGATAGGTTTGGGACGGGTGAGGGGATAGGTAAGAAGACACATCAGGAGGACAGGTGAGGATACAAGTGAGAGGACGTTAAGTGAGGGAAAGCGGTAAATGGAGAATAAGATGTTTGTATGTGTGTTTGTAGTAAGGACAGGTGAACAACCGCAAAAGTACTTAGATTATAAGTGCTTTTGCAGTTGTCTAAAAGCACTGATACTCATAAGTGCTTTATAAGTGCTTTTGCACTTGTCTAAAAGCACTGATACTCATAAGTGCTTTATAAGTGCTTTTGCAGTTGTCTAAAAACACTGATACTCATAAGTGCTTTATAAGTGCTTTTGCAGTTGTCTAAAAGCACTGATACTCATAAGTGCTTTATAAGTGCTTTTGCAGTTGTCTAAAAGCACTGATACTCATAAGTGCTTTTAGACCACCGCAGTCTGTCTGTCTTTCCTCATAGACTGTCTGAGTAAGACTATACAGTTAAGACTGCGAATGGAACCCTACCATAAGGCCATTGTGAGAAGCAGGAAGTGCAGAAACTAGAGAAGATAATAAACTTATGATAACATCAACAAAGGAGAAACTTATTCACAGTCTTTGCAAGAAATTGAATACACAGTTTACTGATTAAAAATTCTCCTAAATCCCCAGCAGGCTGTCTTATTTAATTCCTTGCAAGGATTGTGAATATGTTTACATCAATCAGACGGGAAAAATCATTCGACCGTCTTGCACCGCACAGATATTCCATCAGAACTGGACGTCAATTGGAAGTTATCTATCATCAAAGCTGAGGATAAGAAGAGGGCAACTGATGATGGGTCCTTCACCCAGCTAGGGAGAACTAACCTTATATATCTCTGACGACAAATACTTAACCAAAGTGACAATGTATGGTATAATAGTGTGGGAAAATGATGGGGCAGTCTGTCGGTCCCTAGGAACAATGTCTGGAGAGTAAATGGCTTCTACACATACAAAAAGTCATATAAATAAATTTGATGCACTGTGTTCATGCACTGAGGGTGAGACTCGACTCATACATCATGGGATATCAGTGAGGCATGAGGAAGAGAAGGCATAGTTGAAGGGGAATTATATCGCCCAGGATATCATCTTTCAGAAAGGACAGAGGAACAATAGCAGGTGGCGTCAAGCTGTTTGTAAATGAGGACTTGAATGCAACCATCAAAGAGGCATTAAACACCATAGGATCCTCAGTCTGTATGATGCAGTATACTTGCACAAGATGATAGCAGACTGACAATTGAGAGCACTACAGGACAGACCCAGCAACAGCAGAGGACGTTACTGATCCAACCCGTCCTCTTAAAAATAACGTCACTTTTCGCCCGTATGCGCGGCGCTATGGCCAAATTTGGACGTAATTTGAAATGAAATCGACTCACAAAAGTGCGCACTGTTCCGTTTTCTGTTTGAGTCGTCCGGCGTACACGCAGAGGTTAGAAGAGGACACTGTAAATTCACGTTTTTCATAACGTTTTGAAACTTTATGAGAATTTCCTGCCCACCTAACCTATCAGTGGACCCTTAACTTACTGTTGTTGAAAAAAAAAAATCCCAAATTTATTTTCATTTTTTTTTTAATTTTCAAATTACGTCCAAATTCGGCCATACGGGCAAACGGCCAAAAGCGACGTTCTTTTTAAGAGGACAGGTTGCGGGTTGCATAATGTGACGAATGTTAGCAGCCATACCTCAGGCCTTTATAATGGGGGACTTTAATCATGAGACAAAAGATTGGGTGAATGTAACATCACCTGCAGAAGGAGGAACAATTTATTGATCTGGTGAGGAGTCCTCTCTTATACAGCATGTGACACAGCCTCTCGAGGGAGCAGCATTCTAGATCTTGTGCTAACGTCAGACGAGAGCATGATCGATCAGGCACAGGTGTGGGGGAGAAACTCGCCCCTTCACGCAATCACAATATTCTAAGATGGACTACAATTATGGAAACCCTTGTAAAGATCTAGAATGATGACTTTCTAGACTGCCCTCGATAGGAGACTGAAGGAATGATAGAGGAATTGCAAAATATCTTGTGGGAGATAACTGTATATCAAGGCATGAAAGCATTATGGAAACACTTCAAAATGTGTTCCCATGTTGTGACTTTATATGACAACATACTTTAGCCACGTTATTGTGACTCATCGCCTGCATAGATTTATGAGATATATGCAAAGACCGTAAATTCAGCCACCTAGGAAGTCAGAGCAACCAAACTAAACTAATGAAAGAATACTTTCTCTAACATTAAGGTTAAGATTCAAAGTCTGTCTATTCCTACATAAGAAGTGAACCCATAACAAGACTGGGAAGGACTCCAGATAGATGAGACCAAGTTATAACTGATGATAAAACTCCATCCTCACCTCTGAATACCTGGCATTAGTCTTCCCACTAGAGATCTTAGACAACATCCCAAGGTACCTACACACCTTTTTGAAGATGGTGAAGACGATGCATTAAGGAATGTCCCTATGTGATATAATGATATGTACATGTGATATAATCAGGAAGAACATTGATAAACTTTTAAAAGCCTCGGGTGTGGACGGAATTCAATCCAAAGTAGTATATGGAAATGCCAGGTGAACTATGATACTGAAACTCTCTCTCTCTCTCTCTCTCTCTCTCTCTCTCTCTCTCTCTCTCTCTCTCTCTCTCTCTCTCTCTCTCTCTCTCTCTCTCTCTCTCTCTCTCTCTCTCTCCACATATATTCACTACATGTTTGCCACTTTAGGCTGCTAATATTTTCTTCTGTACATGTTGCGTCAGTATTAAGATTATATACAAGTGTTATGTTAAAGATCTTCTCCTGCTCCTGTGACTGCTGGCCTCTTGTGCTCCTCTGGTCGTCTCACCCCCTCTCCAACTCTTACTCGCGCGCGCGCACGCCCGTGTGTGTGTGTGTGTGTGTGTGTGTGTGTGTGTGTGTGTGTGTGTGTGTGTGTGTGTGTGTGTGTGTGTGTGGTTAGGGGGGGGGGTATTTTCTTTTTGCGTACAGGAAGCGAGCTTTTAGACTCCATCATTCTAACATTCGGGTATCTAAGGTACTAACATCTGACCTAATTTTCTCTCACGTCTCCTGCATATAATTTTCAAACACACACACACACACACACACACACACACACACACACACACACACACACACACACACACACACACACACACACACACACACACACCTAGGATGCCACCCGTAACATGGACTGTCTAACTCCCATGTACCTGTTTAATGCTAGACGAGCAGAGGCATCAGGTGAAAAACAGCTCTGCCCATTTGTTTCCACAACCTGGAATCGAAGCCAGGTTCGTGTGTGTGTGTGTGTGTGTGTGTGTGTGTGTGTGTGGGTGTGGGTGTGTGTGTGTGTGGTGTGTGTGTGTGTGTGTGTGTGTGTGTGTGGTGTGTGTGTGTGTGTGTGTGTGTGTGTGTGTGTGTGGGTGTGGGTGTGTGTGTGGGTGAAAGGGGATGTTTGGTTCGTGTGCTAAGTCAGACAATGTAACGAGACACAGGCATATAATTATATCATTATACCATCAATGACCATCTCTCAGTAAGTAACAAAAATTAGGTATAAATAATGCAGTGATGCTAATGAGGGAGGTGGAGTAGGAGCAAGAGGAGAGGCAGCAGCAGCAGCAGCATCCCTGCTGGTGAAGGAGGCTGGGGGAGAGAGGAGGGGAACGCTTACATCGATCCAGTGTGTGTGCGTGTGTGTGTGTGTGTGTGTGTGTGTGTGTGTGTGTGTGTGTGTGTGTGTGTGTGTGTGTGTGTGTGTGTGTGTGTGTGTGATAGGGGACAAGACCATAGCTACACTTGACAGAAATTCTGTTCTCCTCACACTGCTTATGAGGGGGAGTCTTGGAGGTGTGTGTGACTTCGGATACAAGAAGGGGAGATTATGATGCTACGTTCGACACACACACACACACACACACATGTTTTGCTGGGCTTTATTCTCTCTTTCTAAAGCTGGCGTCTATATAGTCAAGCCTTAGAACCAAGCCTCCCGTCTTGGATATTTGGCGAGGAGAGAGGGAGAGATGGCGAGGAAGCAATAACACGAGAATGAGAATTGCAAGGCGAGGTGTGACAGGGGGTCGCCTCGCCTCCCCGCTCGTCTCGGCGGCTTCTTCTCCCTGGAAGGTGGAGTTGCCGACGCCTCACTTTGCCCCTCGGTATTTTCCAGGCCCACAGGCACGGCTGGCCCGGACTGGAAGGCTCTGATCTCCTTGTATTTGGTTTAAGTTTGTATATCTGAGGAGTTAGCTGTGAGGACAGGTACAGAGGGGCGTGGGGAAGAGTGCCTGGAAAGGGGGGTGTGTGCGCGGTGGACAGCCGGATGCGTGGTGCAGCCTGGACTGGAAAGCGGTTCCAGACCCCGCGAGTCTGCGCCAGCGGCCACTACCTCGCCACCGCGCGCCTTCCCCTCCCCTCTGACCTGCCCTCAGCTCGTCGTGCTGACCTCTCACCTCCTGCAGACGCGGCATGTGGAGGTGACCTGCCCTGGAACGCGCGTAGGGGCGGCAGGAGTGACAACAGAGGCTTCCTGGAAGCTAGCGGAGGGACGGCGGTTTTTCCCCTTCCAGCGGCAGGGCGGGCCGAGCATTTACATAATATTGCGGTGTGTGTGGTGACCCAGGGCGGGCAGGCGACCCCAGGTGCAGTGAGGCAGTGTCTTAGTGAAGTGTAGCCTGCAGTGAGAGCCCCCTCTCAGCTGGGGTCACCTCAGGTCAGCCCCAACTATAGCCCCACATCTTGGAATATATCTCTTAGTGTGACCTTGGCTATCTGTGTTGTGGTGTAACGCATCCAGTATTCCAGGGACTCGGTCACACCCATCGGACCAAATATATCAGGATATAAAAGTCCAAGAACGTCTTCTGACGACTGCCTAAGGTGAGTGGTACAGTTTCCAGCATGTTTGGAGGGTGTTTCGGTCATGTATGGAACCGGTTGCTGGCGTGGTTTGGGTGGGTTGGTGTCCCGAGGGCCGGGGCAGGTGTAGGAAGTGGTGTTATAGAGGCGCCGTGACCCAGTGTAGCCACATGGGAAATCTTAAAGTGGGTGATGGGGAAAGATGGGGGATGGGGTGCGGGGCTGCTGGCCAGACCTGCGTGCACTACCAGCGCCGATGGTCCTGCCGGCCTCCCCAGCCTCCGGGGCTCTCCGCGCCTCCTGCCTGCCTGCTGCCTCCAGCCTGCCTCCCGCCTGTCTGCTGCCTCCTGCCTGCTTGCTGCCCCCCGCCTGCTGCCTGCTGCCTGCCTGCAGCCTCCTGCCTCCCTGCTGCCTCCCGCCTGCTGCCTGCAGCCTCCTGCCTGCCTGCTGCCTCCCGCCTGCTGCCTGCAGCCTCCTGCCTGCCTGCTGCCTCCTGCCTCCCTGCTGCCTCCCGCCTGCTGCCTGCAGCCTCCTGCCTGCCTGCTGCCTCCTGCCTGCTGCCTCCTGCCTCCCTGCTGCCTCCTGCCTCCCTGCTGCCTCCTGCCTCCCTGCTGCCTCCCGCCTGCTGCCTCCTGCCTGCTGCCTCCTGCCTGCTGCCTCCTACCTGCATGCTGCCTCCCGACTGCTGCCTCCCGCCTCATGTCTCCCGCCCGCTTGCTGCCTGCTGCCTCCTGACTGCCGCCTCCCGCTTGCTGCCTGCTGCCTCCCACCTGCTGCCTCCTGCCTGCCTCCTGCTGCCTCCTGCCTGCCTCCTGCTGCCTACTGCCTCCCGCCTGCTGCCTCCTGCCTGCTTGCTGCCTCCCGCCTGCTGCCTCCTGCCTGCCTGCTGCCTCCTGCCTGCTTGCTGCCTCCTACCTGCTGCCTCCCGCCTGCTGCCTGCTGCCTCCTGCCTGCCTGCTGCCTCCTGCCTGCCTGCTGCCTCCTGCCTGCCTGCTGCCTCCTGCCTGCTGCCTCCCGCCTGCTGCCTGCCGCCTCCCGCCTGCCGCCTGCTGCCTCCCGCCTGCTGCCTCCCGCCTGCTGCCTCCTGCCTGCTGCCTCCCGCCTGCTGCCTCCCGCCTGCTGCCTCCCGCCTGCTGCCTCCCGCCTGCTGCCTCCTGCCTGCTGCCTCCTGCCTGCTGCCTCCCGCCTGCTGCCTCCCGCCTGCTGCCGCTCGCCTGCTGCCTCCCGTCTGCTGCTTCCTGCCTCCCGCCTGCTGCCTCCTGCCTCCCGCCTGCTGCCTCCTGCCTCCCGCCTGCTGCCTCCTGCCTCCTGCCTCCCGCCTGCTACCTCCCGCCTGCTGCCTCCTGCCTGCTGCCTCCTGCCTGCTGCCTGCTGCCTCCTGCCTGCTGCCTCCTGCCTGCTGCCTCCCGCCTGCTGCCTTCCGCCTGCTGCCTCCCGCCTGCTGCCGCTCGCCTGCTGCCTCCCGCCTGCTGCCTCCTGCCTGCTGCCTCCCGCCTGCTGCCTCCTGCCTGCTGCCTCCCGCCTGCTGCCTCCTGCCTGCTGCCTCCCGCCTGCTGCCTCCTGCCTGCTGCCTCCCGCCTGCTGCCTCCTGCCTGCTGCCTCCCGCCTGCTGCCTCCTGCCTGCTGCCTCCCGCCTGCTGCCTCCCGCCTGCTGCCTCCTGCCTGCTGCCTGCTGCCTCCCGCCTGCTGCCTCCCGCCTGCTGCCTCCCGCCTGCTGCCTCCCGCCTGCTGCCTCCCGCCTGCTGCCTCCTGCCTGCTGCCTCCTGCCTGCTGCCTCCCGCCTGCTGCCTCCCGCCTGCTGCCGCTCGCCTGCTGCCTCCCGTCTGCTGCTTCCTGCCTCCCGCCTGCTGCCTCCTGCCTCCCGCCTGCTGCCTCCTGCCTCCCGCCTGCTGCCTCCTGCCTCCTGCCTCCCGCCTGCTACCTCCCGCCTGCTGCCTCCTGCCTGCTGCCTCCTGCCTGCTGCCTCCTGCCTGCTGCCTCCCGCCTGCTGCCTTCCGCCTGCTGCCTCCCGCCTGCTGCCGCTCGCCTGCTGCCTCCCGCCTGCTGCCTCCTGCCTGCTGCCTCCCGCCTGCTGCCTCCTGCCTGCTGCCTCCCGCCTGCTGCCTCCTGCCTGCTGCCTCCCGCCTGCTGCCTCCCGCCTGCTGCCTCCCGCCTGCTGCCGCTCTCCTGCTGCCTCCCGCCTGCTGCCTCCCGCCTGCTGCCTCCTGCCTGCTGCCTCCTGCCTGCTGCCTCCCGCCTGCTGCCTCCCGCCTGCTGCCGCTCGCCTGCTGCCTCCTGCCTCCCGCCTGCTGCCTCCCGCCTGCTGCCTCCTGCCTCCCGCCTGCTGCCTCCCGCCTGCTGCCTCCTGCCTCCCGCCTGCTGCCTCCCGCCTGCTGCCTCCTGCCTCCCGCCTGCTGCCTCCCGCCTGCTGCCTCCTGCCTCCCGCCTGCTGCCTCCCGCCTGCTGCCGCTCGCCTGCTGCCTCCCGCCTTCTGCCTCTCGTCTGCTGCCTGCTGCCGCTCGCCTGCTGCCTCCCGCCTCCTGCCTCCCGCCTGCTGCCTCCTGCCTCCCGCCTGCTGCCTCCTGCCTGCTGCCTCTCGTCTGCTGCCTGCTGCCTCCCGCCTGCTGCCTCCTGCCTCCCGCCTGCTGCCTCCCGCCTGCTGCCGCTCGCCTGCTGCCTCCCGCCTGCTGCCTCCCGCTTGCTGCCTCCCGCCTGCTGCCGCTCGCCTGCTGCCTCTCGTCTGCTGCCTCCTGCCTCCTGCCTGCTGCCTCTCGCCTGCTGCCTGCTGCCTCCCGCCTGCTGCCTCTCGTCTGCTGCCTCCTGCCTCCTGCCTGCTGCCTCTCGCCTGCTGCCTGCTGCCTCCCGCCTGCTCGTACCTGCTTCCTCCTGCTCGTACCTGCTCCCTCCTGCTCCCACCTGCTCGTACCTGCTCCCGCCTGCTCGTACCTGCTCGTACCTGCTCCCTCCTGCTCCCACCTGCTCGTGCCTGCTCCCACCTGCTCGTACCTGCTCCCACCTGCTCGTGCCTGCTCCCACCTGCTTGTACCTGCTCTCACCTGCTCCCACCTGCTCGTACCTGCTCCCACCTGCTCCCACCTGCTCCCACCTGCTCCCACCTGCTCGTACCTGCTCCCACCTGCTTGTACCTGCTCCCACCTGCTCGTGGCATATCATCTTACGAATTACAGTAGTCAGGAAGGAGGGGGAGTGAGGGTGAGGCACAGAAAAGGAGAGAGAAGGTTAGGTTAGGTTAGGTTAACCTAACCAAGGGTGTGAGGGATAAACCTGGATAAGGAGGGTGTAAGATGGACAAGGACGAGGTATGGATGCACGTGCACGAAGGATAGGTGTGGATAGGGGGTGTATGAGGGTACAGGATGTTGTTGTTGTTATTATAGATTCAGCTACTTGGAACTTGTTCCGAGTAGCACGGTCTATGGTGAGCCCGTAGTGGACTTACCCGGCACATGAGCGGTGGGGTACAGGTATGGATCGAGGGTGTATGAAGGACAGGTGTGCTGAGAGGCAGGTATGGATGGGAGAGTGAGGGGGCAAGGATGGATAAGATTGTATACATGGGTTTAGCAGGTATGGATGGGAGAGTGAGGGGGCAAGGATGGATAAGATTGTATACATGGGTTTAGCAGGTATGGATTTAGGCAGGTATGGATAAATGGGTCTAGAACTGGACCAAATGGTCATCTTGTAAATAATCTACTATGGCAATACTGCTGTACATATATTTCCCTAATCTCTGTGATGATATAGCAAGATGATGGACCATTCTCAATCGACTTGAGAATGGTCCAGGACGGACCGAAACGTCGTCGTCCCTCCACCTTCTAGTGTGTGGTCTGGTCAACACAAGCGGCTTGAGAATGGTCCAGGACGGACCGAAACGTCGTCGTCCCTTCACCTTCTAGTGTGTGGTCTGGTCATCGTATACCGTCGTCATTATTATCAATCATTTGTATAATGTGATGGTTTGATGATGCCTTTGTGCCTGGGAGATGGGTTAGCCTTTGATCCATCTCTCTACTCACAGCTTCTTCAATTCACGTTCACACTGATGGTTGACAAATGGAATGCATTAGGCAGTGATGTGGTGGAGGCTGACTCCATACACAGTTTACAATGTAGATATGATAGAGCCCAGTAGGCTCGGGAACCTGTACACCTGTTGATTGACGGTTGAGAGGCGGGACCAAAGAGCCAGAGCTCAACCCCCGCAAACACAACTAGGTGAGTACATTCATATCTCTCCTGTTTAACGTCTTAACGAGAAGGGAACAACAGTAAAGAATATTTTTAAAGTGTGTCAGTTTTCCGACAGAAACGGTTGTGCACGTTCGTTACACCCCTGATGCCTCTGTTCACCCTAGTAATTACGTAGGTACCCGGGAATTAGGCAATTGGTGTGGGTGGCTTCCTGAGGTAGGTGAGTAATTGACCTTTGGGGATTACTCCTCCGACACCGAATATGATTATATTTGAGGTGGGGATGACTGCCTCAGGCTCACCATAGCCCGGGCTTCTTGTCCCCGCTCCTGTGCCAGGTAAGTTACGGGCTCACCATAGCCCGTGCTACTTGCCCCGTTCCTGTGCCAGGTAAGTTACAGGCTCACCATAGCCCGTGCTACTTGCCCTGCTCCTGTGCCAGGTAAGTTACAGGCTCACCATAGCCCGTGCTACTTGCCCCGCTCCTGTGCCAGGTAAGTTACGGGCTCACCATAGCCCGTGCTACTTGCCCCGTTCCTGTGCCAGGTAAGTTACAGGCTCACCATAGCCCGTGCTACTTGCCCCGCTCCTGTGCCAGGTAAGTCCACTACGGGGTCACCATAGCCCGTGCTACTTGCCCCGCTCCTGTGCCAGGTAAGTCCACTACGGGGTCACCATAGCCCGGGCTACTTGCCCCGCTCCTGTGCCAGGTAAGTCCACTACGGGCTCACCATAGCCCGTGCTACTTGCCCCGCTCCTGTGCCAGGTAAGTCCACTACGGGGTCACCATAGCCCGTGCTACTTGCCCCGCTCCTGTGCCAGGTAAGTCCACTACGGGCTCACCATAGCCCGTGCTACTTGCCCCGCTCCTGTGCCAGGTAAGTTACGGGGTCACCATAGCCCGTGCTACTTGCCCCGCTCCTGTGCCAGGTAAGTCCACTACGGGCTCACCATAGCCCGTGCTACTTGCCCCGCTCCTGTGCCAGGTAAGTCCACTACGGGGTCACCATAGCCCGTGCTACTTGCCCCGCTCCTGTGCCAGGTAAGTTACGAGGTCACCATAGCCCGTGCTACTTGGAACTTGTTCCGAGTAGCTGAATCTATAACAACAACAGCTACAGCCAGCAAGGCTGAGTACTGGTACGTCATCACCTGGGCGACTGCCCGTGGTAGTTCATATGTGTTCAAGAGTTCTCTGACGGTATGAGTTATGAACAGTTCATCTTCTACCACCACCACTCAACATGGAACCCTCTCTACCTACCTAAAGAAGCACAAAACTAGAAAAGGTCCAAATATATGCAACAAGGCTCGTTCCTGAGCTATGAAGAAAGACTGAAGGAACTGGACCTCACTTCAATGGGTAAAAAAGAAGGAATTGTACAGACATGTTAACGCCGTAAAAGATACTAAGGTGGGATTGACAAACGTAGATATAGAAGCA
>NC_091224.1:24191692-24204192 GCF_040958095.1 Procambarus clarkii
TAGGGCTGTTAAGTAGTGCGTGGTCAGCGATGTAAGGCCCGGCCACCAATCCTGCCTTAAGCTGCCTAAAGTAGTTGGGATGACACCTTAAACGGGATTTTTTTTTTTGCCCGGAAAATATACACCTTAAACGGGATTTTTTTTTTTTTTGCCCGGAAAATAGACACCTTAAACGGGATTTTTTTTTTGCCCGGAAAAAAGACACCTTAAACGGGATTTTTTTTTTGCCCGGAAAAAAGACACCTTAAACGGGATTTTTTTTCCCCCGGAAAATAGACACCTTAAACGGGATTTTTTTTTCCCCCGGAAAATAGACACCTTAAACGGGATTTTATTTTTTGCCCGGAAAATAGACACCTTAAACGGGATTTATTTTTGCCCGGAAAATGCACGATGTATGAGCCCTTTTTTCAGAGTTTTATTCCGTCACATCCTTTTAAGACTAAATTATTCCAGTATTCATATACTCATAGACGTTTCTTATAGAAAAGTCCGGGGCAAAGTTCGCTCCCTTCTTACTAAGAATAAACTCCATGGTCAATTTTTGTTTGTTTTCAAAATCGCTTATTTGGAGTTAAAGAGTTCTTATGGGGGGGGGGGGGGAATTCAGACCAAAAATTACTCATACGTTCTTAAAGGTTTCTTATGGAAGAAATTCAAAAAATTTCAGAGGTCAGTTTTTATGAAAATATTTCAGAGTTCATTTAATCGTAGAAGTTTATTTAAGAGTACACAAATGTACACAATTGCCATCTATGGGCAGCTTAACTCTTGAACCAAACGGTTAAGTAACTTCACTAGACACTAACACTCTCCTACGTATACGAGTAGTAACGCTACCAAAAACCTTTCCACCGTGCGTAATAGTTATCTGAGATACAGGGGCCAGATTCACGAAAGCACTTGTGCAAACACTTAGGAACCAGTACATCTTTTTTTCAATCTTTGGCGGCTTTGTTTACAATTATTCAACAGTTAATGAGCTCCGAAGCACCAGGAGGCTGTTTATAACAATAACAACAGTTGAATGGCAAGTTTTCATGCTTGTAAACTGTTTAATAATTGGAAACAAAGCCGCTAAAGATTGAGAAAAGATTCTCAATCTTTTTTACACTATTCTACGAGCTTTAAATACCAGTACATAAGCCCCACTGTGATTGACCCGTAGCATATTATTAATGACCAAATTCCTCTATGCAAATACCACAAGCAGAACAGGCAGTTAAGTTAATCCTTAAGCTTAAGCGCTTGTTACTGCTACATGCCGCGGGCTATCACCACCTACTACTCCACAGTGCTCTACGAGGGGGGCCTCGTAGCCTGGTGGATAGCGCGCAGGACTCGTAATTCTGTGACGCGGGTTCGATTCCTGCACCAGGCAGAAACAAAGGGGCAAAGTTTCTTTCACCCTGAATGCCCCTGTTACCTAGCAGTAAATAGGTACCTGGGAGATAGTCAGCTGTCACGGGCTGCTTCCTGGGGGTGGAGGCCTGGTCGAGGACCGGGCCGCGGGGACACTAAAGCCCCGAAATCATCTCAAGATAACCTCAAGATGTCCTCTGGAACATCATTTTCTTTTGTGGCTCCTCCCCCTCCTTGATGTTGGGCCACATCACGTTAATGTGACTTCTCTGAGCAGCTAACCAATGGATATTTAGTGATTAAAATCACCCTCGTCATTAACACAGTTCCTGTTGAAAGTAATGTGAATAATGTGACGCTCCGAAAGAATTTTGATGTAAAATCATAACTCCGTTATGCAAATAATGGCCATTGTAATTTATACAACAGATGAGGAGAGATGAATTTTATTGGAACACACACACACACACACACACACACACACACACACACACACACACACACACACACACACACACACACACACACACACACACAGAATAGTTAACGGATGGAATGCATTAGGCAGTGATGTGGTGGAGGCTGACTCCATACACAGTTCCAAATGTAGATATGACAAGAGTCCAGTAGGCTCAGGAATCTGTACACCAGTTGATCGACAGTTGAGAGGCGGGACCCAAGAGCCAAAGTTCAACCCTGCAAGTACAAATAGGTGAGTACAAATAGGTGATTACACACACACACACATACAAACACTCACACACATACACGAACACACACACACACACACACACACACACACACACACACACACACACACACACACACACACACACACACACACACACACACACACACACACACACACACACACACACACACACACACACACACACACACACACACACACACACACACACACAGACACACACGAACACACACACACACACACACACACACACACACACACACACACACACACACACACACACACACACACACGAACACACACACACACACACACACACACACACACACACACACACACACACACACACACACACACACACACACGAACACACACAGAAAAAAAAAGAAACATGAAACTAATTTGATCTGAGGATGTTGTGTTTGTGCTTCATGTTTGTCTGTTATATGGGAGGCCTATGGGGAGGTGTTTGGTGTATGTGAAGTGACAAACACCGGCCACACAACCATACGCCGCTTGTTAAGACAGTACGTATAGTAACCGTGTGAACCATCCTACATATCCAAACAAGTTAGAAGTTAAACTTGGTTAAACTTGCTTAAACTTGGTTAAACAAACAAGTTAAACTTGGATTTGTTACAATATACTGACGTAATGAGCCAGTTAGAAAAGTGAGAATTTGGTGCTACTGAATTTGGACAAACAGGAAAAGGTTTTGTATTTATGTTTGTTAATAAACCCTAACCTAACCATCCTAAGGCTAAACATACTCTGTGAGGAATAATATAGTACATATATGTGCTATACTAAGCCTAGGAATGTTTTAAGTTTGGTTTTTATCTTTATTTTTTTCCCACCCGAGTATAAAGTGAATAGCGCCAGATTGTAATATCTAATTGTTCTTTACGTCAATATAGGATGGTCCACATAGTCACAATACGTACTATCTAAAGATAAGTGCAGTAGGAGCAGCACACCACCACCTCACCTGCCATAGAAACACCCCATGGCACAACCCCCCCCTCTCTCAGTGCCTGGCACCCCCTCTCTCTCTCAGTGCCTGGCAACTCCCCCCTCTCTCTCCTCCACAACTTTATCAAGAAACAAGAGGACACAGGTGGGAACTGGAAATGGTTTCCAGTGGAAGAGATGTAAGGAAATACTTGTACCTTCTACGGGTGGTCAACAAGTGGAATGCTCTGAAAGTAGAAGCTATGCAAGCTATCCGTCCACACCCTGAGGACCAGATACGACAGAGATATTAAACGTCGGAAGAGTTCAGTGGTCTTGTTGTTGGCAACCACCAGGACAAGACTAGCAGGCGGGGTGGCGGGGATGCAGAGCTAGAGCTCGATCCCCCGTAGTCACTGATAGGTATATGCACCTCTCGCCCCCTCTCTCTCTCTCTCTCTCTCTCTCTCTCTCTCTCTCTCTCTCTCTCTCTCTCTCTCTCTCTCTCTCTCTCTCTCTCTCTCTCTCTCTCTCTCACACCCCGGGCACCTCACCCCCTACTGAGCGAGGCGCTATGGCTCCCACCCCTTTAACCTCGTCCTTGCGTGTCCCCTCTGAGCCACGCCTCTCACTAGCCACGCCTCCTCCTCCTCCTCAGCCCAGCCTCCCTGTTGCTCCTCCTCCTCCTCTACTTCCCCCTCCTCCTTCTCCTCTACTTCCCCCTCCTCCTCCTCTTCCCCCTCCTCCTCGTCTTCCTGGACTTTCTCTTCTTCTTCATTGTCTCGTCCGTCGTAGTAACTCATATGTTTTTAGGTCCACTTACAATGAGTAAAGTGAGTGAGTGAGGGAGGTACTGAAGGATTCAGTGAGGCAGGCGTGCAGAGGGTGGAGAGGTGAAGGGAGGGGAAGAGGAGGGGATCTGGGAGGGGCTGGTGTTGAGGTACATAAGAGAGGGGAAGATGGAAGAGTATGGGAAGAGGGGGCGTCCAGGGCCCCCGGACTGTTTTACACTAGTTGTCCCTCTCGGCGACGAGTCGAGCTCGTTTTCTGTGACAGGTGTGAATGGGCGGGCATCAGGGCCTTTGGCAGGAATTCAACCGCCCGCATTACTCTATTCTCTCTTTCACGCACTCATTGACGCACTCACCGTTACTCATACTCACGCCGGGTCTTACGCATTCTTTCTCGACTCATTCGCTGTTATTCATATGGTGCAGAGGGTGATAAGGCGGTTGGTATGTCGTTATATTTTGATTATTAGTCCATCATTGTGCTTCCCGCCCTTTCTCTCTCTCTCTCTCTCTCTCTCTCTCTCTCTCTCTCTCTCTCTCTCTCTCTCTCTCTCTCTCTCTCTCTCTCTCTCTCTCTCTCTCTCTCTCTCTCAATTTTCAGCGCTCGGGGGTCGTAGTCATAAGGGCCCGGGTTCGATTCCCGGCCGAGGCAGAAACAAATTGGGCAGATTTATTTTTTTTAACCCAGGTGTCCCCCCTGTTCACCTAGCAGTAAATAGGTACCTGGGAGTTAGGCAGCTGCTATGGGTTGCTTCCTGGAGATGTGTGTGTGTGTGTGTGTGTGTGTGTGTGTGTGTGTGTGTGTGTGTGTGTGTGTCGATATGTTAGAGAGAAATATATGTAGTAGACATAATAGAGGAAAAATAAGTTTGATTACACACACACACACACACACACACACACACACACACACACACACACACACACACACACACACATACACACACACACACACACACACACACACGCGTGTGTGTGTGTAGTGTGAAAAAAAAAGTAGTTAGTAAAACAATTGATTGACAGTTGAGAGGCGGGCCGATAGAGCAAAGCTCAACCCCCGCAAACACAACTAGGTGAATACACACATATATAGGACCAAAGGCGGGACCAAAGAGCCAAAGCTCAACCACCGCAGGTACATGTAGGTGAGTACACACACGCGCCACATTGTAATTGCTTGCATTTTTCACCAAAGAAACAATTTGCGTTCCTGTGAAACCTTTTGAACCCGTGTTGGGGTTCCCGGCTCATTAGAGTCGCTGCCAGACCTGGAGACTCATCATACCCACGCTCGGGGTAAAAATGTTCATTGTAAATTATGCAGATAATACAAATGCTCATTGTAAATGTTGCACAGTAATTATGACTGCAAACAGCCTGTGCAATATATAGGATCTTTGTCTTAATACGCTTACATTAAGGAAGAATCTCAAGAGATACCTAACTGCTATTCAACTGAGACGTTAAACCTTCCCCTTAGAGCACCACTCAGGTATCTTAGATAAAAACGATGAAGGGTTGAAAAACTTTCAGATTCTATAGAGGGTTTAGAACGTCGGTTTCAACCCTTTTACCCTGTCGTTGTTCAGTCGATTAAGGCAGTGTCTGGGATGCTCCCGGACGCAGGTTCGAATCCTCGTCACGGCCCTTGTGGATTTGTTCTATAGGGGGTGTTCCAGGGGGAAGATTTAAGTCTCAGTTTCGTACCAGTTAGGTACTCCTGCGATCCGGCCATATTGTAGCTTTCAGGGTTTCGTTGGTAGGACAACAGTATCGTACTTTTGAAGCCCGAGTTCCAATCCTCCATGGGTCCTAATGAATGAAATGTTATTACTCACTGTTGTGAATTACACACACACACACACACACACACACACACACATATATATATATATATATATATATATATATATATATATATATATATATATATATATATATATATATATATATACAACCCGTTCTCGCACTTGCTTATAGTCAATATTGGCTTACTTAATAAGTGCATATGTGACATACTAATTGATTGTAAATATCAATAATTGTAAATAATTACAATTATTATTTAACCTATACCATTGATAGGTTAAGTAATAATTGTAAATAAAAGGCAATAAGATGCTTATCTTAACATATTAAGAAGGTTAGGTGAGGTCGGTGTTTTCTATGAAGCTTTTCAAGGTAAACTAAAATATTTACAATCAATTAGTATGTCACATATGCGCTTATTAAATAAGCCAATATTGACTGTAAGCAAGTGCGACAACGGGTTGATAAATAAGCCGCTAACAAGGAGGTGATTGCCAGGCTGCCTCTAGTCCAATGAGGTCATTAAAGGTGGCCGGGTCTCGTTAAGGAGCCGTCTGGTGGTGTAGGGGTGACGTTGGTGATGAGTTGATGAGTTATAGGGGGGAGGGGGAATATTGACCGAGGTGACTATATAACTAGAGGGTAGTATAGTGACCTGGTTACCATTTTATATATGTATATGTGTGTGTGTCGCTAAAATTCTTTCATTCTCCTTTTTTAATCTTGATTTGAATGATTCTTTTTTTCTACTTATCTCTTATTTCCCCTTTGTCAGTCTTTCTCTATACTAAATTTGCTTTATTTTTCAATTCCTGTGTCTTAGACAGGAATTGAGAGGCTTCTGTCTGCCTGTAGACAGACTGAAGCCTCCCGTCTCCTGTCACAATGAGACTTTTGATCTGTTGTTGCTGTCTTAAGATTGGCTATCTGGAACAGTAAGTTTCAAGTAGCACGGGCTATGGTGAGCCCGTCTTTTTTTTTTTTTTTTTAGTTGTGATCTGTCTCGTTTATGTTGATGCTCATTTATATTGACCCCTTGTTTGTAGTGTCACTCGTATATATTGACCATGGTACATATTGTCACTCCCCTCTCTCAGTCTTCCTCCCTCTATCCTTTATCTTCTCTGCCTTTTCTGCCTCGAGTGATTTGATCTTTTCCTTTCTCAGCCCTTCACTGTGACTCCTTATCCCTCCTCCTTCTTCATATTTATCGGTATCCTGCTCTTCCTTCTCTTCTAGCTTCCTTCTCCTGCCTTCTTAAGACCTTTTTCTTTCTTATCCCTGGAATGGGGGATATGAAGACTCTTTCATAGTTTCTCTTTGTTTTATCTGTTCACATAGATGTTTTAAGGCAGATTTCTTCGTATTTTCTTTTCTCTTCCATTTATATCTCTTATTCTCTTGTATCTGGAGCTTCCTGTTCTCTCTGTTCCGTCTTTTGTACAGAGGAAAATTGGGTGTTCTGTTTTCCGTCCACTTTGCTCTCTCCCTCTGCAGGCTTCTTCTTTTCCATTCCCTTCCCTCTCTGTGTGACTGAGACTGTCCTTATAATGTTATATTAAGGGAATTACCCTTCCATCCCTCTCACTTGCCTCCCCCTCTCTTGCCCCCTCCCTTGCCACCTCCCTTGCTCCCCCTCCCTTGCCCCCTCCCTAGCTCCCCTCCCATGCCTTCCTGGCCTCACTGTGTGTGTAGCTCTGATTACCCTTGTTAAATTACATTACCCAAGTTTCTCCAGCCCATCTGTTATGGTTGACCTCCCATCTCTCTCTGTCTCTCTCTCTGTCTCTCTCTGTCTCTCTCTCTGTCTCTCTCTCTGTCTCTCTCTCTCTCTCTGTCTCTCTCTGTCTCTCTCTGTCTCTCTCTGTCTCTCTCTCTGTCTCTCTCTCTCTCTCTGTCTCTCTCTCTGTCTCTCTCTCTGTCTCTCTCTCTCTCTCTGTCTCTCTCTCTCTCTCTCTCTCTCTCTCTCTCTGTCTCTCTCTCTGTCTCTCTGTCTCTCTCTCTCTCTCTGTCTCTCTCTCTGTCTCTCTCTGTCTACAGAGACAGAGAGAGACAGAAATATTTCTCTGTAAAGCGAGTGATGTGTTGCGAGAATTATCGGAAACGACCAACATTGTTGTTGTTTTAGATTTAGCTACTCAGAACGCAATGTCCATGTAGCACGGGCTATGGTGATCCCGTAAGCCTCCACCAACCGAAAAGGTGTCATATATACGTTCAAAAAGTCAGGTGTGCCCACTCTCCCCCCTCCTAAAAACCACTTGAAAATCCCTTTCAATAAATGTATAATGAAACATACTAAAATCCCTTTCAATAAATGTATAATGAAACATACTAAAATCCCTTTCAATAAATTTATGATGAAACTTATTATAATTGTATTTTCCAGTAAATATAAATGGACAAATAACTGCGTCTTATAATAGGGGAAACTAGCTATAATCTAGATGCAAGTCCAGTCAATCCCCTTAACTAGCCTGTTCTCATTTGCCACTCCGTTAAAGGTGCCAACCTTTTATCCTAACTAGAACGCACGAGCCCAAGCAACCTACCTAACCTGTCGAGTCCCATGCATAGAAAACGCGAATATAGTCTTATAGAACTCCAGAATGACGAGATCAAGTCTTGAGGAAAGAGTCAGCTGGTGAAGGTCAGCAGGCGGCCTAGGAGGGAAGTATAGACCTAAGTATACAAGCTTCCTGTCACCAAGAACGTCTTGGGGGGTTACCCAAGACGGTGATTCGATCCCCGGCCCGCACCAAAGATGTTCTCATAAGTGATAAGGTCAAGTGAAGATCATCGCCACTTGAAAACTTGCTTTTAATTAAATAAAAATTGTCTTTAAATAACAAATGAATCATGTGCATTCCCTCCCTTCTAAGACACATCACATAATCTTGGAGGTACATAATTTAAGCATATTCCAAGCACACTATGCTGCCACCAGCTTAGTCTTACACTACACAGGTGAAGCATTTTAATTTAACTATCAGAAGTTAGGAAAAAGCACTCTCAGTGGTGATGGATAAGTATGCAAAGGAAGAAGCTATCTACATTTGATGAAGTAATATTAAAAAAAAACTAGAAAATTAATAAATTGAATTTTCTTATGAGAACAAACGTTTGTAACTCCCTGTTTATATGTATATATAATATATATATATATATATATATATATATATATATATATATATATATATATATATATAACATATATAGATATATAAACATATATAAATCTATATATATAGATACATATAATATTTGTAAGTTTATGAAGAAAAAAAGGCTATCGCTTCTATTTGAGAAGGGATCCCAAAACCACAGAGAAACAATGTTTCGAATCCATTGAAATTCATCACATTCCATGCACGAAAGACGTATCAGGCGTGTCCCCTCTGGATCGCCACGCTGAGCCGCTGAAAAAAGACAAAGACAGCAGTTAGGTCTCTGGTAGTATCAATGCCCCTATAACCCAATTCTTGAAGAAAACTCGTTATGCACTTCTCAACCCACGAGCCAAGCGACTCAAATGGTATTGGGGGACACCTGAGTACCAGTAGCCTATCTACTGGTACTATCTCCTTATCATTCGGTGGTTATAATGGGAGCTGCCTCGTATGGGCCAATAGGCCCTCTGCAGTTCTCATTATTACTACTATCCCCTACACCTTACTTTCCTCCTCAGCTCTCTCTTGCCTATTTATTGCCTGTCTCTTCCTCCTCATCACAATCGACTTGAGAATGGTCCAGGACGGACCGAAACGTCGTCGTCCCATCAACTTCTAGTGTGTGGTCTGGTCAACCAGTAGCCTAGTTGTGTGGATGGGTCTCTGTGGTATCTGGGAGAATTGTGGATGAGGGAGAGGCAAGGATGAGAGTTACTGTGGTGGGAGTGGCGAATATCAAGCTGGGAGCAAAGAGTAGGTCGAAATAGGGATTATATATAGGGTGTAATGAATGGGGAAGGGGAGAGATGGGTCAATAGAAGCTCCATGGAAACTATAGCAGCAGTAGTAGATGTTTGTTGACATTGGCTGGGGTCCTGGTGATGGTGTCACCATCCTGTGTCACACACACACACACACACACACACACACACACACGTTGATTGACGGTTGAGAGGCGGGACCAAAGAGCCAGAGCTCAACCCCCGCAAGCACAATTAGGTGAGTACACACATACACACACACACACACACACACACACACACACACACACACACACACACACACACACACACACACACACACACACACACACACATACATACGTTGTCGTCTCCTGGTTGTTACTGAAGCATTTCCCATGACCTGATGTTAGTAGAGGGGACACGGCCTACCCAAGCCGGCGCCACATTGCTCGTTTTTCCGAGTCAAAACCGTATATTTTAGGTTAGGACAGTCAGAAGCTTGGCTAGGATGCATTGGCTTAGGACGGGTGAGGTTAGGTAACGTTAGGGTAGGTTATATAAGGTTAGGTTAGGTAACGTTAGGTTAGGTTAGGTTAGGTTAGGTTAGGTTAAGGTGAGCTAGGTTGGGTTGGATAAGGTTAGGGTAGGTTTTAAAATAGGTTATCTTGAGGTTATCTTGAGATGATTTCGGGGCTTTTTAGTGTCCCCCTCGACCAGGCCTCCACCCCCAGGAAGCAGCCCGTGACAGCTGACTAACACCCAGGTACCTATTTTACTGCTAGGTAACAGGGGCATAGGGTGAAAGAAACTCTGCCCATTGTTTCTCGCCGGCGCCTGGGATCGAACCCAGGACCACAGGATCACAAGTCCAGCGTGCTGTCCGCTCGGCCGACTGGCTCTTGGTTGGCAAAGCATCCTGTGCATCCAACCCGTTCTCGCACTTTCTTACTGTCAATATTGACTTATTAAATACGTGCATATGTGACATACTAAACATACTAGTTTACCTTGAAAAGCTTCATAGAAAACACCGACCTTACCTAACCTTCTTAGTATGTTAAGATAAGCATCTTATTGCTTAGTAATTACAATTATTTCTTAACTTATCGTTAAAGTTAAGAAGGTTAGGTAAGGTCGGTGTTTTCTATGGAGCTTTTCAAGGTAAACTAGTATGTTTAGTATGTCACATATGCAAGTATTTAATAAGTCAATATTGACTATACGAAAGTGCGAGAACGGGTTGGTGCATCATATGAGCTGTTTCACTCCTCCAAATCACGGTACAGCCTCGTGTCTGGGCAATGGTAGCATCATGGTAACATCTAGGCAGTGTGCAAGCACCATGATGGCAGCCTTGTGGAAGAATGAGGATGGTAGCCTCGTAAGACTATCATGGTAGCACCCAGGCCTCCCATCTTGCACCATGGTGGGTTCATGGTACTAGGCGGGGGGGGGGGGGTGTTCGTTGATCTTGACGAGCTAGTCCCTGGTATGGTGAGAACCATGAGTGACTGATCATGGTAGTAGTGTCCGCCTCATGGTAGTATGGTGAGGATGGTGAGGCAGGAGGGGGGGAGGAGAGGGGGGGGGGCAACCCCCCCGGCCCACTGACCCAGGAATCAATACTAGCGACTCTACCAAGCCAGCGGCGATGGTGGCCCCTGCACTTACTCGGGATGCTGATGCTGCTGCTTCTGCTGCTGCTGATGCTGATGCTGCTGCTGATGCTGCTGCTGATGCTGCTGATGCTGATGCTGCTGCTGCTGATGCTGATGCTGCTGCTGCTGCTTCTGCTGCTTCTGCTGCTTCTGCTGCTGCTTCTACTGCTGCTGATGCTACTGATGCTTCTGCTGCTGCTGCTGCTGCTGATGCTGCGGCTGATGCTGCACATGCTGCTGCTGCTGCTGCTACTACTGCTGCTGATAATGCTGTTTCTGAGGCATCTCCTGCTGTGTGTGTGTGTGTTTAACTCGCCTATTTGTGCCTGTAAGATCGAACTTTAGTTCCTGGAATCCGCCTTTTTTTTCTAGCCGGCAGTTGCCAAATGCAATGATGACCAAATTTCCCTATCATATCTACTTTTTTAAATTATGATGGAGGTGGCTTCCACAACTTGTTCATTTACCTTGTTCCATTTTCCCTCGATCCTTCCCTAAAAAAATTTCTAACGTGCGTTTCGGTCCGTCCTGGACCATTCTCTAAGTCGATTGTGACATGTACAATCGGCTTGAGAATGGTCCAGGACGGACCGAAACGTCGTCGTCCCTTCACCTTCTAGTGTGTGGTCTGGTCAACTTACTTTAGCCCCGTTATTGTGACTCATCGCCTGCTTAACATTCTGTATATATTTATTGTGAATGTTTCATGCTTTTGTATTGTGTCAAAAAAACACTAAAGTGAACAAATCCACAAGGGCCGTGACGAGGATTCGAACTTACGTCCTAGAGCATCGAATCCTCGTCTCGGATTTGTTCATTTGATGCATCACGCTATTGTGATTTCTGTGTGGTTAGGTTATCTTGAGGTTATCTTGAGATGATTTCGGGGCTTTAGTGTCCCCGCGGCCCGGTCCTCGACCAGGCCTCCACCCCCAGGAAGCAGCCCGTGACAGCTGACTAACACCCAGGTACCTATTTACTGCCAGGTAACAGGGGCATTCAGGGTGAAAGAAACTTTGAACATTTGTTTCTGCCTCGTGCGGGAATCGAACCCGCGCCACAGAATTACGAGTCCTGCGCGCTATCCACCAGGCTACGAGGCCCCCTAACCCGTAAGTATTTTATGCGGCTCTTATTATCTCTCGTCTCTGTTCTTTGCTTGTGTTGTCTGGTTTAGTTCTTTCAGTCTCTCTTCGTACTCCGCCCCTCGCAATTCTGGGACGAGATTCGTTGTAAACTAACTAATCTTTTTCGAGTTTTTGTCTATTTTTAGATAGGGGGGGTTCCATGATGGGGCTGCATACTCG
>NC_091224.1:24209192-24236692 GCF_040958095.1 Procambarus clarkii
AATATATCTATAATGTGTGTATACTTGCGCGCTAACATAAATTATTTATTTAATCTCGGGCTCACTCCGCTCATTTGCGGCGCCACATAATTTGAGATATTAATTTTGTGTTTTATGTTAAATTATCATGTGTGGCAAAATATGGGTTTTCCAATGGTGTCTAAACTGTGCCAGATGACCTGGTTTCTGTGAGTCTGGTATATAATGTACCTGTGTCATGTATGGAGTCATGTGTGTGGCATGTATGGGGTTACGTCTGTGTCATGTATGGAGTCACGTGTGTGGCATATATGGAGTCACGTCTGTGTCATATATGGAGTCATGTGTGTGGCATGTATGGGTTACGTCTGTGTCATGTATGGAGTCACGTGTGTGGCATATATGGAGTCACGTCTGTGTCATATATGGAGTCATGTGTGTCATGTATGGAGTCATGTGTGTGGCATGTATGGGGTTACGTCTGTGTCATATATGGAGTCACGTCTGTGTCATATATGGAGTCATGTGTGTCATGTATGGAGTCACGTCTGTGTCATATATGGAGTCACGTCTGTGTCATATATGGAGTCACGTCTGTGTCATATATGGAGTCACGTCTGTGTCATATATGGAGTCACGTCTGTGTCATATATGGAGTCACGTCTGTGTCATATATGGAGTCATGTGTGTCATGTATGGAGTCACGTCTGTGTCATATATGGAGTCACGTCTGTGTCATATATGGAGTCACGTCTGTGTCATATATGGAGTCACGTCTGTGTCATATATGGAGTCACTTCTATGTCATGTATGAAGTGTCTGTGCCAGGTATGCAGTCACATATGTACCAGGTATGGAGTCACAGCTATGTCAGGTATCTCTGTATTTTTTATAATTTGTGTTAAGTTCAAATAGTAGCTAAGTAGAAGTCAATGATGAAAGGAAGTTGTGAAACTAAATTAATGTAGAAAATCATATATATGGAGAAATTGTTAATTACCCGTTGGCGGTAACTCATTTGTTTTATCTCCTCACAGGTGAGTGGCTCAGGTGTTTGAAACAGGTGTCACCCGCGGCACGGTAGGTGTTTTAATTGACTCGCAACCTGTTTTTATATTACCTGGTGAAAAAATTGTTCTTGAACTGGTGTTTAAATGGGAGAAATAAATAGGGGTCAGCTATGGGATTTTAGTGAAGGACAGTGGTAAATAGATCTAATGAGGAGAGAGAAGGGTGAGAGAGAGAGAGAGAGAGAGAGAGAGAGAGAGAGAGAGAGAGAGAGAGAGAGAGAGAGAGAGAGAGAGAGAGAAAGAGAGAGAGGGGAAGGGGGGGGGGGGGTGTGAGAAGGGTTCGTTAACAAGAGAAGGCTCTCAGTTGGATGGTTGAGTAGTTAAAGTGGTAGGTAATTGGGTTCCTTGAGGATATTCCCCCCCAACCACCAAGGATGTAGCGTCACCTTCCCGTTCTCCTGCTAGAGTCCTGAGCAGAGAATGGGACACCTCTCTCTCTCTCTCTCTCTCTCTCTCTCTCTCTCTCTCTCTCTCTCTCTCTCTCTCTCTCTCTCTCTCTCTCTCTCTCTCTCTCTCTCTCTCTCATACACAAGTATATGTGTATGCTTATGTATAGCGTACACAAGTATATGTGTATGCTCATGTATAGCATACACAAGTATACGTGTATGTTCACGCAGCATACACAAGTATACGTGTATGCTCACATATAGCGTACACAAGTATATGTGTATACTAATGTATAGCGTACACAAGTATACGCGTATGCTCACGTATAGCATACACAAGTATATGTGCTGGAAACATACCATTGAACTGCAGGAGGTGGTCCCATAATTAGAACTAACCAGTAAGTAGATAGTATCTCCACTTGCAGTCGATAGACACTATCTTCACTTTCAGTTAATAGACATTATTAACCTTACAGTTAATAGACATTATTAACCTTACAGTTAATAGACAAGTATTCAGCTTAGTCAATAGACAGTATTAAGCATTAAGATTTTATGTAGTTCTGTGTTCCCTTACATCCCTTATATTCCCTTACACTTCTTCCTTATATCATCTTCGTCTCCTCCTTCTCCTCTTATTTCTTATTCTCTCTACTCCATTTTCTCCTCTCCCCTCTTCCTCTCGCTTGTGAGAGAAGGGGGGGAGGGGGGAGATGGGGCTGAGAAAATGGTGGTAGTGAGAATATCAAGGAACGTGTGATTAATTTTTTTCCTTTCTCCTCTCTCTCTCTCTCTCTCTCTCTCTCTCTCTCTCTCTCTCTCTCTCTCTCTCTCTCTCTCTCTCTCTCTCTCTCTCTCTCTGTCTCTCTCTCTCTCTCTCTCTCTCTCTCTCTCTCTCTCTCTCTCTCTCTCTCTGTCTCTCTCTCTCTCTCTCTCTCTCTCTCTCTCTCTCTCTCTCTCTCTCTCTCTCTCTCTCTCTCTCTCTCTCTCTCTCTCTCTTTCTCTCTCTCTCTCTCGCTCTCTTACTAAACTTCTCTCATATTACGCTTCTCTCCTACCTCTTTCTCTCCCTCTTCCTCCCTCTCCTCTCCCTCCCTCGGTCGAGGCATCACTCATCAGCCGGAGGAGCACTGCGGGCTCCGGCTCCCGGCCCCGCCTCCGACCACAAGCCCAATACTCTCTCACGGAAGGAAGGAATACAGTGGCTAGAGTGTAGAGTATCAACAGCTTTAGCGGGAAGGGAGTGAAGGGCCTTACCAACCTTGAGGTTACCTTACCTTGAGGTGCTTCCGGGGCTTAGTGTCCCCGCGGCCCGGTCGTCGACCAGGCCTCCTGGTTGCTGGACTGATCAACCAGGCTGTTAGACGCGGCTGCTCGCAGCCTGACGTATGAGTCACAGCCTGGTTGATCAGGTATCCTTTGGAGGTGCTTATCCAGTTCTCTCTTGAACACTGTGAGGGGTCGGCCAGTTATGCCCCTTATGTGTAGTGGCCAAGCTTAAGAGGGCGACAAACTTAAGAGAGACATGAGAAATCAAGCTTAAGAAGGGAATTAGACGATAAGCTTAAGAGAAGGATGAGACTTCAGTGAGGGACTAGAGAGAGCTTGATAAAAAGGGAGATAAGATGGTATAAGAAGAGAGGATTGGGATCCGTAGAGAAACAGATTGTAGAGGAGATAAGTGAAGGGAAGGGAACTATCAGGGGGGAAAGCGCCAAGCCATTCTACTATATAGCACTTGGAACGGGTCAGGATAAGGATTTTGGCGATGGGACGGGGGGTGGGAAGGAATGGTGTCCCAACCACTTGTGGACGGTCGGGAATTGAACGCCGACCTGCATGAAGCGAGACCGTCGCTCTACCGTAAGTGAAGAAAAGGAGAAGAATGAAGTGAATAAAATAAGGAAATAAAATTCGAACTATTCGAAGGTACAAGACAGGTTTTGTATCCTTTGCTGCTTCCTGGAGGAAGTAGAAGAGATAGAGGAGGAGGAGGAGGAGGAGGAGGAGTTAGGAAGAGAAGAGGATGCCTCTTCCCTTGTCTCACTTTTCACCTTTTTTCCCAAAAGGTCTTCCCCACTTTTTTTTATTTTAATTAAATCCCAGGCAAAAGTCTGTTTGCGTGCGCGTGCGTGTGTGCGTGTGTGTGTGAGAGAGAGAGATGAGAGAGAATATCACATATCATCACACACACTCCTGATACTGTTCTTGGAGGAAGCTGAGTTGTAGCTCTTTTAAAATACTGACTACTTCCTCCTCCTTCTCTTTTCTCTCAATCGTCTCATTTGTGCATTTTTGTGTGCCATCTCTCTCTCTCTCTCTCTCTCTCTCTCTCTCTCTCTCTCTCTCTCTCTCTCTCTCTCTCTCTCTCTCTCTCTCTCTCTCTCTCTCTCTCTCTCTCTCTCGCCTCTCTCTCCGCCTCTTCCCCCCCTATTTCTGTCTTCTCGTCATCTGCCTTGGCTGACGTAATTATTGATTTATCGATTCTACTTCTTCCCTCTCCCTTTGGCAGACTCGTCCACCCCCGTCTCCTGGGAGATGACTCTCTCTCTCTCTCTCTCTCTCTCTCTCTCTCTCTCTCTCTCTCTCTCTCTCTCTCTCTCTCTCTCTCTCTCTCTCTCTCTCTCTCTCTCTCATGTTTTAACCAGTCTTCCTCCCTACCTAACTCCTTGCTTCGTCCTCACCCATTTCTCCCGCTTTCTTGTTCACTTTACTCCATTACTTCTCCTATTCCTCCCTCATGCTACCCATTACTCGTGCCTCCCTAAGCCAGCTACACACTCGCCCCTTCCCCCCTTTCCCCTTCCATAAGACTGCTGTCACACATCATCAAAGCAGTTAAGTTGTTAGCAGCCTGTCCTGTCTCGTCTTAACTGCTGAGGGGCGCTGAAGACCCGAGTGTCAGAGGGGATGTGAGGGAGAGAGGGAGAGGGAATGAGGGAGAGAATGAGGGAGAGAGAGGGAGGGAGAAACTGTAGAGAATTAGTGTTCAAGATATTTTTTTTCCCCGTTTCTTTTCCACTAAATATTGTTGCGTTTTTCCATAACCAGATTATTTGCTACTCTTGCTACGTCGTTATGACGTAATAACGTCTAGACGTTGTGGTGATGTAGTGTGTGCTGGTACACCATGTTAAACGCACCCACACACACACACACACACACACACACACACACACAGGGGAGAAGTGAGATAAATGAATAAAAGTGTCAACAAGACACCACCATGAACACATTCCTCCATCCCCCCCAATTTTGTGTGAACTTTTGTGTGCTCTGCAAAATAGTTAATATTATTAACGCTTCCACGAAATAATTAATGTTAGCCTCGAAATCTTTGGACTAATTTGCATAAAATTTTGCGGGGAATTACGTTCAACTTATATATATAAAACTGATGAACAGGACACAGCCATTAGGAAAATGTTTAGCTGTAAATTTATAAGATATTTGGAACACAAATTAACATTGAGTTTATTGCTAACTCCAGGCGCTCTTGTGCTAATATAACATTGGATAACTGTTAGTTTGAAGATGAAGAACACCTTCATGGGTGTTCTTCCTATTGGGTGGTGATGTTCTAGTGTGAGTGGCGCTGCCCAATACTGTCACTATGGCGGTGTGTTCACTCACAGGATGAGTGACGCTGCCCAATACTGTCACTATGGTGGTGTGTCCACTCACAGGATGAGTGGCGCTGCCCAATACTGTCACTATGGCGGTGTGTACACTCACAGGATGAGTGGCGCTACCCAATACTGTCACTATGGTGGTGTGTCCACTCACAGGATGAGTGGCGCTGCCCAATACTGTCACTATGGCGGTGTGTCCACTCACAGGATGAGTGACGCTGCCCAATACTGTCACTATGGCGGTGTGTACACTCACAGGATGAGTGGCGCTGCCCAATACTGTCACTATGGCGGTGTGTTCACTCACAGGATGAGTGGCGCTGCCCAATACTGTCACTATGGCGGTGTGTCCACTCACAGGATGAGTGACGCTGCCCAATACTGTCACTATGGCGGTGTGTTCACTCACAGGATGAGTGGCGCTGCCCAATACTGTCACTATGACGGTGTGTACACTCACAGGATGAGTGGCGCTGCCCAATACTGTCACTATGGCGGTGTGTTCACTCACAGGATGAGTGGCGCTGCCCAATACTGTCACTATGACGGTGTGTTCACTCACAGGATGAGTGACGCTGCCCAATACTGTCACTATGGCGGTGTGTCCACTCACAGGATGAGTGACGCTGCCCAATACTGTCACTATGGCGGTGTGTCCACTCACAGGATGAGTGACGCTGCCCAATACTGTCACTATGGCGGTGTGTACACTCACAGGATGAGTGGCGCTGCCCAATACTGTCACTATGGTGGTGTGTCCACTCACAGGATGAGTGGCGCTGCCCAATACTGTCACTATGGCGGTGTGTCCACTCACAGGATGAGTGACGCTGCCCAATACTGTCACTATGGCGATGTGTCCACTCACAGGATGAGTGACGCTGCCCAATACTGTCACTATGGCGGTGTGTCCACTCACAGGATGAGTGGCGCTGCCCAATACTGTCACTATGGCGGTGTGTTCACTCACAGGATGAGTGACGCTGCCCAATACTGTCACTATGGCGGTGTGTCCACTCACAGGATGAGTGGCGCTGCCCAATACTGTCACTATGGCGGTGTGTTCACTCACAGGATGAGTGACGCTGCCCAATACTGTCACTATGGCGGTGTGTCCACTCACAGGATGAGTGGCGCTGCCCAATACTGTCACTATGGCGGTGTGTTCACTCACAGGATGAGTGGCGCTGCCCAATACTGTCACTATGGCGGTGTGTTCACTCACAGGATGAGTGGCGCTGCCCAATACTGTCACTATGGCGGTGTGTCCACTCACAGGATGAGTGGCGCTGCCCAATACTGTCACTATGGCGGTGTGTTCACTCACAGGATGAGTGGCACTGCCCAATACTGTCACTATGGCGGTGTGTCCACTCACAGGATGAGTGGCACTGCCCAATACTGTCACTATGGCGGTGTGTCCACTCACAGGATGAGTGGCACTGCCCAATACTGTCAGTATGGCGGTGTGTCCACTCACAGGATGAGTGGCACTGCCCAATACTGTCACTATGGCGGTGTGTCCACTCACAGGATGAGTGGCGCTGCCCAATACTGTCACTATGGCGGTGTGTCCACTCACAGGATGAGTGGCGCTGCCCAATACTGTCACTATGGCGGTGTGTCCACTCACAGGATGAGAGGCGCTGCCCAATACTGTCACTATGGCGGTGTGTCCACTCACAGGATGAGTGGCGCTGCCCAATACTGTCACTATGGCGGTGTGTTCACTCACAGGATGAGTGGCGCTGCCCAATACTGTCACTATGGCGGTGTGTTCACTCACAGGATGAGTGGCGCTGCCCAATACTGTCACTATGGCGGTGTGTCCACTCACAGGATGAGTGGCGCTGCCCAATACTGTCACTATGGCGGTGTGTTCACTCACAGGATGAGTGGCGCTGCCCAATACTGTCACTATGGCGGTGTGTCCACTCACAAGATGAGTGGCGCTGCCCAATACTGTCACTATGGCGGTGTGTCCACTCACAGGATGAGTGGCGCTGCCCAATACTGTCACTATGGCGGTGTGTCCACTCACAGGATGAGTGACGCTGCCCAATACTGTCACTATGGCGGTGTGTCCACTCACAGGATGAGTGACGCTGCCCAATACTGTCACTATGGCGGTGTGTTCACTCACAGGATGAGTGGCGCTGCCCAATACTGTCACTATGGCGGTGTGTCCACTCACAAGATTAGTGGCGCTGCCCAATACTGTCACTATGGCGGTGTGTCCACTCACAGGATGAGTGGCGCTGCCCAATACTGTCACTATGGCGGTGTGTCCACTCACAGGATGAGTGGCGCTGCCCAATACTGTCACTATGGCGGTGTGTCCACTCACAGGATGAGTGGCGCTGCCCAATACTGTCACTATGGCGGTGTGTCCACTCACAGGATGAGTGACGCTGCCAAATACTGTCACTATGGCGGTGTGTCCACTCACAGGATGAGTGACGCTGCCAAATACTGTCACTATGGCGGTGTGTCCACTCACAGGATGAGTGGCGCTGCCCAATACTGTCACTATTGCGGTGTGTTCACTCACAGGATGAGTGGCGCTGCCCAATACTGTCACTATGGCGGTGTGTCCACTCACAGGATGAGTGGCGCTGCCCAATACTGTCACTATGGCGGTGTGTCCACTCACAGGATGAGTGGCGCTGCCCAATACTGTCACTATGGCGGTGTGTCCACTCACAGGATGAGTGGCGCTGCCCAATACTGTCACTATTGCGGTGTGTTCACTCACAGGATGAGTGGCGCTGCCCAATACTGTCACTATTGCGGTGTGTCCACTCACAGGATGAGCGGCGCTGCACAATACTGTCACTATGGCGGTGTGTCATAGTGCCATTATGACATACTGATCTTCCTCCCTCAAGCCCTCCGCTCTCACCCCCAAACTGGAGACGTCATTTGTAGTGTGGTGGCCGGATGCCACACCTACGGTACGGACACGATTGGGGCTCCGTAACCGGACACGAACGGCGTATTCAGGCGTTCTATATCCGGACTCCGTCTGTAGTAACCGGACTAAATCTGCCGCTCGTCGACCGGACAGCCGTACGCGTCTTGTATTCCAAATTGTGGAATGGGGAGAGGCGAGAGAGGGAAGGAAGGAAGGGAGGGGTATGGAAAGAGAGAGGGCGAAAGGCAAAACGGAATAGGGTAAGGAAAAGGTATAGGAAGTTGAGGGTTAAAAAATACGGTAGGGTAAATTCAGGAAGATGAAAAGGAAGGGATAAATATGGAATAGGAAGGATAGGGGGGTGTGGGGATTAGTTAGGGCAAACAAGTGAATGTAGAAAAGAATAGAGGGGGGGGGGGGGGTGAGGCAACAGTATAGATGTTAATGGCTAAAGGGCATAAAGATGGAAGAGATGGAACAGATAAAGTAGGAAGGAATAGAGCTCAATATATATATATATATATATATATATATATATATATATATATATATATATATATATATATATATATATATATATATATATATATGAAGAAAACCTATTTTTTTCCCCCGACAACAAATAGAAAGATAAATCTAACCAAACTGAGGGTTTGTATTTCTGTGAGGCAGAGTTACGATACTTTTTACCCTTGTTGTCAGCCGACCGTAAGGCTGAGATGACGGCTTCTGTCACATTTACCTGTCAGGGAACGCGTCACAGCGTCGCTGACAGGAGCTGACTTGTTAAGGACCCCGAGACGGAAACTTAAACCTCTTCTGTCCCTTCTCTTTCTGAGACAAGATGCTTACGACGATTCACTACTGATGAAGTTCGAAATTTTTTTCGAACAGTGCTTCACTGATATCCTCTGTGATCGAATCTCATTTGTAAAAGCCTTGCGTTCGTAGTTCAAATTCCAGTAATTACCAACACAACCAAACCATCTAACCTACGCCCTAATTATACATCAAATTTTAATATATAATAATATTAATTTACATGATAAAAAAACACAGATTTTGGATTTACCCTGCGATGATTTCGGGGCTTAACGTCCCCGCGGCCCGGTTCTCGACCAGGCCTGCATAAAAATATGTTGCAAAATATATTAAAATTGATGAATTCAATTTACTTTGCGTACGCATGTAACTTCACGCACGAATATGAACGCATTTAGTGGTCTTAAAAGCACATCTTTGAGGGTGAAATATGGAAGTTCCATTATTAGAGAGACTGGTAGGCGACTTCTGCCGACGAAAGGTCATTTGAAGGTCAGGTAAGGTCAGTATCCTTAATAAGATGTCATGTTTTGGTCGCCTTGCGTTAAATTAAGAGTGAAACGATAAATGGAGAGAGGGAGAGAGAGAGAGAGAGAGAGAGAGAGAGAGAGAGAGAGAGAGAGGAGAGAGAGGAGAGAGAGAGAGAGAGAGAGAGAGAGAGAGAGAGAGAGAGAGAGAGAGAGAGAGAGGAGAGAGAGAGAGAGAGAGAAAGAGAGGAGGGAGAGAGAGAGAGAGAGAGAGAGAGAGAGAGAGAGAGAGAGAGAGAGAGAGAGAGAGAGAGAGAGAGAGAGAGAGAGAGAGAGAGAAAGAGAGGAGAGAGAGAGAGAGAGAAAGAGAGGAGGGAGAGAGAGAGAGAGAGAGAGAGAGAGAGAGAGAGAGAGAGAGAGAGAGAGAGGAGAGAGAGAGAGGAGAGAGAGAAAGAGAAAGAGAGAACGATATCACTAGGCAGAGACTGAGAGCCTTACCACAGTAGCTGTGAGTACACACACACCTCTCAAGAGAACTTCTGGTCCTACTAAAATAGGTCCTTCGACTCCTTGGAAGAGAGTTTACGATCACCTCAAAGGGGTCGTCTGGGCCTCGGCGCAAGTGTTTAGTCTCGGTAGGGCGACCTGTGGAACCTCTCTTCAGATTACTTAAGCGGGACATAGCAAATCCGGTGAGATTTTTCAAACTTTTATGTTAGTTTATCATTTAAATTTTCGCTAATAAAATATTCTTTGTTGCCCATTTTCTATGATTCGCCGGTGTAACTCTTTCCGACCAGGCTTCAACAAGCATTAATTTACACTACTCTCGAAACCTTTACATCTTTCCTCCGGTTTACATTTACTAAACAGTGTGGACTAAAATGATCTCCCTTGGGTCCTGGTGTGGTTGGTGAGGGCTATATATATATATATATATATATATATATATATATATATATATATATATATATATATATATATATATATATATATATATATATATAATGAATCAAGATGTGCTTGACATACATCTGTTCACCAGTGATTTAAACACTGCTGTTACAAGGGACACACACGTCTACAGCAGCAGGCGGACGCTCTATACTGATACATCAACCTTAAAATGTTTTACCCGCCGGATCTTCTAAATAAAGCTCCACAATGCCGCTCCCAGTCACACAAACGCCAGAATTATCAGCTGGTCATTCATGGCCCCACTTTGTGAACAACCGCCACTCAGAACAGGCTAGCAACAGTTCACTCAGAACAGGTAACAACACTCCATTCAGAACAGGCTAGCAACAGTTCACTCAGAACAGGTAACAACACTCCATTCAGAACAGGTAACAACACTCCACTCAGAACAGGCTAGCAACAGTTCACTCAGAACAGGTAACAACACTCCACTCAGAACAGGCTAGCAACAGTTCACTCAGAACAGGTAACAACACTCCACTCAGAACAGGCTAGCAACAGTTCACTCAGAACAGGTAGCAACACTCCACTCAGAACAGGCTAGCAACACTCCACTCAGAACAGATAGCAACAGTTCACTCAGAACAGGTAACAACACTCCACTCAGAACAGGTAACAACTCTCCACTCAGAACAGGTAACAACACTCCACTCAGAACAGGCTAGCAACAGTTCACTCAGAACAGGTAACAACACTCCACTCAGAACAGGTAACAACTCTCCACTCAGAACAGGTAACAACACTCCACTCAGAACAGGCTAGCAACAGTTCACTCAGAACAGGTAACAACACTCCACTCAGAACAGGCAATGAATTAAAATCCAAAGAATTAATGAAATCACAGAAGGCCTATTGGTCGTTTTAGACAGCTGCTATTATTCCATACGAGGCAACTGCTAGCTACATCCAACCAAACACATTCATATACATCGAAAATGTTTATATGCATTCTTTAATAATTGAACAAATTATTCTAAGTGCAAATAACAATAATTGAACATACGACTAATGACTGAGGTACCAAGTAATCTTCAGAGTGTCTACCATCGCTGTGTTGAAACACGCGAAGCTAACATTCACACATTATTATAAGTGAAGCTTTTGACAAGTACAGCTGTAGCTGCCTGTAGTTAATGGTACAGATCTGGTACAATAATGTATATTTATATAACTATGATGATTAATTTAGGGATATAATGATTACAAGAGTAATGCAGTGGACGCATGATTCTTGAAATGAAGAATAATGTGAGTAATGGCAATGATAGAGATGCGCGTGCTGCTACTGCTGGCGGGACCACACCCAACATGGTCCAGCCTCGTGGACCATGGTCCGCAAGGGCGCTAGAGCCAAGACCTTGCTTCGAGCATGCTCGCTGTTCGATCTCCCAATTTTGCAAGTAGTCGGGTGAGTGCTATATTGGTGAGTACTGACTTAGCACATTTTCCTGATAATTTCCTCACCGCTGAGTATGTATGGATTATTAAATTCAATGCGAACAGGTCCGTGAGAACTGTGTCTCATGTATTTTAATCTGTGTGTGTGTGTGTGTTTGTGGAAAGTTTCTTGTTATAAGGAACTTTTTTCTATCTCCACTGCCGCTGATTTGACCCCCAGATCCACCCGCTTCCTAAACCATCCATCCATCCATCCGCTCTACGCCTAATCCTCCATCCAGACAAGAGATACCCGTCGAGCCGGCTCGAACCACAGGGTTCTGTCCCAATAAGAACTGTCGCGGTATAATATTTAATGTCAAAATGTCATTAGCTTGTAGCTCATGTCTAGGCGGTCGTGAGACATGAGAGGACATGAGGAGGGACATGAGAGCGAGGCGGTGGACGTGACTCTGACAAAGGGACACTGAATCAAACACCAGCCATTAAACACAAATTTATCTGTTTGTTTGCGAAATATTTAAGGAGATGGAAAGTCTGATTATTTTCAGAGTCGCTTAAATAACACTATGAAAACATAGTTTTCTTTTTTTTGGTTGCTGGGTAGAATGTGTTATTGTTTATGTCTCTAAAGTGCTACATAACCTTCCCGGTTTGGTTCAAGTTCAAGTTCAAGTATGTTTATTGAGATAAGCAATAAATACATCTCAAAGGGATAGAGTAGCTTAGGCTATTTCTACCCCCCTTCCCGGTTTGGTGCCTTCTATTGATAATTACTCACTTATGTCTCCAAAGTATAGAAAATGGGTGTCATTCTCCTCTAAGACTTTGCTGTGACCTTTCTGGGAGGCAGGTCAGGGGGGGGGGGCGATGTCTTAAAGGTCCCTGAAAGCTGGTCACTCCTTATGTAGAGCTGTGACACATTGTCTCTTAAGTTCCTCTTAAGTTCCTCGCCCCTGACCTGACTCCCACTAAGGTCACTCCAAAGTTTGAGAGGGAAATGACACCCATTTTCTATACTTTGGAGACATTAATAACAACACTGTCTCCCCCAAGGAAATTTTTTTTAATATTTTCTTACACTGTGTATAATGTGTTAATGTATTCATTGTAGTGCTTGTTCCATCTTCTCAAAGCTGTTCAAAACGTTCACTTGATTAAATAATGCAATATTTCCTCTTTGCATTTTAAGCGTTTGCCAATAATTTTGAGATATATACAAGAGTTGTTACATTCTTGTACAGCCACTAGTACGCGTAGCGTTTCGGGCAGGTCCCTGGAATACGATCCCCGCCGCGAAGAATCGTTTTTTCATCCAAGTACACATTTTACTGTTGCATTAAACAGAGGCTACAGTTAAGGAATTGCGCCCAGTAAATCCTCCCCGGCCAGGATACGAACCCATGACAGCGCTCGCGGAACGCCAGGCGAGTGTCTTACCACTACACCACGGAGACTGTTTTTGAATTGTATAGCCATAGCAAATAAAAACTGATTATTAGTCTTTCATCTTTTTTAAAGGATTGCATTGTCCTAATAATTTAAAATACAATATTATTAAGGACCAGATCGTACAAATTGAGGTGCTATAATTCCACTAATGTGATTCAATTTGGACTTTGGTGTCGCTAAGGGCTTCAATAGGCCGGGGGAACACTGTAGCAATATTTGAGATTGGGTTTGTTAGAATATATGTTACCTTAAGAATTGGTTTGTTAGAATACCTGTTACCTTAAGAATTGGTTTGTTAGAATACCTGTTACCTTAAGAATTGGTTTGTTAGAATACCTGTTACCTTAAGAATTGGTTTGTTAGAATACCTGTTACCTTAAGAATTGGTTTGTTAGAATACCTGTTACCTTAAGAATTGGTTTGTTAGAATACCTGTTACCTTAAGAATTGGGTTTGTTAGAATACCTGTTACCTTAAGATGCTGGAGCGTGCTTCTTCCTCACCCCTTTCCTCCCTGAAGGAGGAGCAAGTGAGGGTCATTACCACAGTGAGAGAGAGAGAGAGTAGGTGAGAAGATTCTGAGAGTATGAGAGAGATTTATTGTAATAATTTAATCCAGTGAGGCACTGGTCCTCAGCAGTGGTAGTGCCAGACAGTGAGGCACTGGTCCTCAGCAGTGGTAGTGCCAGGCAGTGAGGCACTGGTCCTCAACAGTGGTAGTGCCAGGCAGTGAGGCACTGGTCCTCAGCAGTGGTAGTGCCACAGGCAGTGAGGCACTGTTCTTAATTAACTGGGATTAATCACCTCCACCAATTAATTGCACCATTACTCCTGGTGTTCCTGTCGTTAATGAAGAAATATATAGCGTATTGCATCTGCTCTCACGACGGAGTATACTTCCAGTATATCTCTCGCTGGAGTATACTTCCAGTATATCTCACGCTGGAGTATACCTGATATAAGCAGAGGAAGCAGAGTTGCTACCTCTGCAGGGGGTAGCAGAGACTGTGTTGAAACAAGCAGAGGAAGCAGAGAGTTACCGGGAGTGTCAGAGACTCTGAAACAAGCAGAGGAAGCAGAGAGTTACAGGGGGTGTCAGAGACCCTGAAACAAGCAGAGGAAGCAGAGAGTTACCGGGAGTGTCAGAGACCCTGAAACAAGCAGAGGAAGCAGAGAGTTGCCTGCTGTTTGAGTAGGAGAGAGGCTTGCCGGCTGCCTCCCGCTCATTCTAAATCTCCTCCGAGCCGTTGGAAAATTCTGAAGTGATTTTTATTGAATGTGGAAATGCGGAGACCAAGAGGAGGAGGAGGAGGAGGAGGAGTCCCTTGTTGGGTGATTGTGGTCTGTTATTTCCGCTCCAGTAAAGGAGTTGGCTGGTGGTGGTGGTGGTGGCCCTCTCGGCTCGGGCCCCCTGCTTCCACAACACCTTGGGAATTTTCACTGGTGCTGGGAACATTTTGGGGATTTCTAGATGTGTGGGAAGGTCTTGGGGGATTTCTAGATGTGTGGGATGGTCTTGGGGGGGATTTCTAGATGTGTGGGAAGGTCTTGGGGATTTCTACATGTGTGGGGAAGGTCTTGGGGGATTTCTAGATGTGTGGGAAGATCTTGGGGGTTTATAGATGTGTGAGGAAGGTCTTGGGGATTTCTACATGTGTGAGGAAGGTCTTGGGGGATTTCTACATGTGTGGGAAGGTCTTGGGGGATTTCTAAATGTGTGGGAAGGTCTTTGGGGATTTCTACATGTGTGGGAAGGTCTTGGGGATTTCTAAATGTGAGGGGAAGGTTTGGGGGGATTTCTAGATATGTGGGGAAGATCTAGGGGGATTTCTAGATGTGTGGGAAGGTCTTGGGGGATTTCTAAATGTGTGGGATGGTCTTGGGGATTTCTAGATGTCTTGGGGGATTTACTGTTGAGTAGGAAGAGTTCGTATGGGAAGATCTTGGAAACTCCAAGTAGGACAATCAACATAAGTTGAGAAGTTTCGTGGTAAATGAGTTTATGTTGTTGAATTTGGAATTGTTATTGAATTACACGTTAGTAATCAGGTACTGATATGGTGGCTGAAACACTGTTCACTTGACTGTTGCTTTGACCTCTTAACTAAGTTGCAATAGCAGCTGTAAATGGTATATATATATATATATATATATATATATATATATATATATATATATATATATATATATATATATATATATATATATATATATGCGAACAAGCCTGAATGGTCCCCAGGACTATATGCGAATGAAAACTCACACCCCAGAAGTGACTCGAACCCATACTCCCAGAATACTCCCAGAAGCAACGCAACTGGTAACTACAGGGCGCCTTAATCCGCTTGACCATCACGGCCGTCAAAAGGAAGTGATAGCCGAGGCTATTTGAGCCACTTCCCCGACGGCAACTCGGATGGTAATCTTGGGCATAGCATTTCACCAAATCACCTCATTCTTTGGGGCACACGTGAGGAACACAAATGCGAACAAGCCTGAATGGTCCCCAGGACTATATGCGAATGAAAACTCACACGGGTTCGAGTATGGGTTCGAGTCACTTCTGGGGTGTGAGTTTTTATTCATATATATATATATATATATATATATATATATATATATATATATATATATATATATATATATATATATATATATATATATATATATATGCAGGCGATGGGTCACAATAACGTGGCTGAAGAGCGTTGACCAGACCACACACTAGAAGGTGAAGGGACGACGACGTTTCGGTCCGTCCTGGACCATTCTCAAGTCAATGACGGATCGAAACGTCGTCGTCCCTTCTAGTGTGTGGTCTGGTCAACATATATATATATATATATATATATATATATATATATATATATATATATATATATATATATATATATATATATATATATATATATATATATATATATATATGTATATATATATTATTAAATATGACCGAAAAAGTAAGATTAATAATTCTAACACGAATTTTCTCAATCTTTCGTACATTATGCTTCTTTGTTGGAGGTAAATCAAAAATCACTTCTCCAAAATTCATTTTTATTTCTAGTCTGACGCGACACGGGCGCGTTTCGTAAAACTTATTACATTTTCAAAGACTTCACAAATACACAACTGATTAGAACTTGCGTTTCCCTGATTTTATATCTACATTTGAGTGAGGTGGGAAGGGTGATGTGGCATTACATTTGAGTGAGGTGGGAAGGATGATGTGGCATTAACACAAGACAGAACACTAGAGGATATTAATAGGGTATTAAAAGTATCAACACAAGACAGAACAGAAACAATGGGTATTGAATAGAAGTGTTTGTAGAAAGCCTATTGGTCCATATTTCTTGATGCTTCTATATTGGAGCGGAGTCTTGAGGTGGGTAGAATATAGTTGTGCAATAATTGGCTGTTGATTGCTGGTGTTGACTTCTTGATGTGTAGTGCCTCGCAAACGTCAAGCCGCCTGCTATCGCTGTATCTATCGATGATTTCTGTGTTGTTTACTAGGATTTCTCTGGCGATGGTTTGGTTATGGGAAGAGATTATATGTTCCTTAATGGAGCCCTGTTGTTTATGCATCGTTAAACGCCTAGAAAGAGATGTTGTTGTCTTGCCTATATACTGGGTTTTTTGGAGCTTACAGTCCCCAAGTGGGCATTTGAAGGCATAGACGACGTTAGTCTCTTTTAAAGCGTTCTGTTTCGTGTCTGGAGAGTTTCTCATGAGTAGGCTGGCCGTTTTTCTGGTTTTATAGTAAATCGTCAGTTGTATCCTCTGATTTTTGTCTGTAGGGATAACGTTTCTATTAACAATATCTTTCAGGACCCTTTCCTCTGTTTTATGAGCTGTGGAAAAGAAGTTCCTGTAAAATAGTCTAATAGGGGGTATAGGTGTTGTGTTAGTTGTCTCTTCGGAGGTTGCATGGCTTTTCACTTTCCTTCTTATGATGTCTTCGATGAAACCATTGGAGAAGCCGTTATTGACTAGAACCTGCCTTACCCTACAGAGTTCTTCGTCGACTTGCTTCCATTCTGAGCTGTGGCTGAGAGCACGGTCGACGTATGCGTTAACAACACTCCTCTTGTACCTGTCAGGGCAGTCGCTGTTGGCATTTAGGCACATTCCTATGTTTGTTTGTGGACGAGACAATCGGAATGATAGCCGACAGAGTGTATCGTGATCCAGCCTGTACTCCTCTTGACATGCCAGAAAGTATTCTGAGGAAACTACTCCAAGCTTGTACTAAAGAGGCACCCTTCTTGAGCCCGGATGGGCACATGTATAAGCAAGTAGATGGGGTCGCCATGGGTTCTCCCCTAGGTGTCCTGTTTGCAAACTTCTACATGGGTACCATCGAGCAAAAAGTCTTAGTCGACATGAACTTGAAACCGGCCATATACTGCAGGTATGTTGACGACATTTTTACACAGGTACCTGATGTCAGACATCTGCAGGAGCTGAAGGAGGCATTTGAGCAGAGTTCCGTGCTGCGTTTCACTTACGAGACGGAAAAGGATGGGAAGCTGCCTTTTCTAGATGTAACAGTCATGGAAAAGGGCGGAGGTTTCCACACTGCAGTCTACACAAAGGAAACAAACATAGGAATGTGCCTAAATGCCAACAGCGACTGCCCTGACAGGTACAAGAGGAGTGTTGTTAACGCATACGTCGACCGTGCTCTCAGCCACAGCTCAGAATGGAAGCAAGTCGACGAAGAACACTGTAGGGTAAGGCAGGTTCTAGTCAATAACGGCTTCTCCAATGGTTTCATCGAAGACATCATAAGAAGGAAAGTGAAAAGCCATGCAACCTCCGAAGAGACAACTAACACAACACCTATACCCCCTATTAGACTATTTTACAGGAACTTCTTTTCCACAGCTCATAAAACAGAGGAAAGGGTCCTGAAAGATATTGTTAATAGAAACGTTATCCCTACAGACAAAAATCAGAGGATACAACTGACGATTTACTATAAAACCAGAAAAACGGCCAGCCTACTCATGAGAAACTCTCCAGACACGAAACAGAACGCTTTAAAAGAGACTAACGTCGTCTATGCCTTCAAATGCCCACTTGGGGACTGTAAGCTCCAAAAAACCCAGTATATAGGCAAGACAACAACATCTCTTTCTAGGCGTTTAACGATGCATAAACAACAGGGCTCCATTAAGGAACATATAATCTCTTCCCATAACCAAACCATCGCCAGAGAAATCCTAGTAAACAACACAGAAATCATCGATAGATACAGCGATAGCAGGCGGCTTGACGTTTGCGAGGCACTACACATCAAGAAGTCAACACCAGCAATCAACAGCCAATTATTGCACAACTATATTCTACCCACCTCAAGACTCCGCTCCAATATAGAAGCATCAAGAAATATGGACCAATAGGCTTTCTACAAACACTTCTATTCAATACCCATTGTTTCTGTTCTGTCTTGTGTTGATACTTTTAATACCCTATTAATATCCTCTAGTGTTCTGTCTTGTGTTAATGCCACATCATCCTTCCCACCTCACTCAAATGTAATGCCACATCACCCTTCCCACCTCACTCAAATGTAGATATAAAATCAGGGAAACGCAAGTTCTAATCAGTTGTGTATTTGTGAAGTCTTTGAAAATGTAATAAGTTTTACGAAACGCGCCCGTGTCGCGTCAGACTAGAAATAAAAATGAATTTTGGAGAAGTGATTTTTGATTTACCTCCAACAGTGAAGCATAATGTACGAAAGATTGAGAAAATTCGTGTTAGAATTATTAATCTTACTTTTTCGGTCATATTTAATAATATATGTATATATATATATATATATATATATATATATATATATATATATATATATATATATATATATATATATGTATATATATATATATAATGTTCTTAATTACTTCTTGAGTTAAAAGAAGTTAGATAAGCAAAGTTTTCAAGAAATAATTGTTTTTGACTACCTAACCTACCTAACCTAACCTACCTAACCTAACCTAACCTAACTTTTTCGGCCACCTAGCCTAACCTAACCTATAAAGATAGGTTAGGTTAGGTAGGGTTGGTTAGGTTTGGTCATATATCTACGTTAATTTTAACGACAATAAAAAAAAAATTAACCTCATACATAATGAAATGGGTAGCTTTATCATTTCATAAGAACAAAATTAGAGAAAATATATTAATTCATGAAAACTTGGCTTATTAGGCAAATCGGGCCTTGCATAGTAGGCTGAGAAGTGCGTTCTGGCTACTAGGTACGATATATATATATATATATATATATATATATATATATATATATATATATGTATATATATATATATATATATATATATATATATATATTTTTAATATTGGTAGCAGTCTTTCTTCTAAAGTCCCCAAGTGGGCATGTGAAGACATAGACGACTGGGATGCTCCCAGACGCAGGTTCGAATCCTCGTCACGGCCCTTGTGGATTAGTGCATAGACGACGTTAGTCCCTCTTAAAGCGTTTTGCTTAGTGTCTGGAGAGTTCTTCATAAGCAAGTTGGCGGTCTTCTTGTAAGATTCTTGTTAGAATCATTAATCTTACTCTTATACATGAAGATTATCCAGGACTTACGTAATCTGTGAGTATACATAGACCGAGAAGCAAGGTATACATCCTCCCGAGACATGTATTATTCATACAACTATTTGTTACTTAGTAATTACCTAAGTGTAATTACCTAAATTAGTTAATTAGTGTGTGTGTGTGATTGTGCACGGAGTCTCCGCTCTGTGACCGTTCCCTACATAATGTGTACATGTTATGAACGTGTTTGTGGGCCTCCGTGTGCGTGTCTACTCTCATTTTTTTATTTTATTTATTTATATACAAGAAGGTACATTGGGTTTGTGAGTATATATAGCATAGTACAGTATTTACAATCTTGTAAAGCTACTAGGACGCGCAGCTGTAATGGTAAAACATCTCAATAACATCGCTATATATATACATGGTAACCTTTCTTTGTCATCGTATCCCAGTCAGGCCTGGATATGAACTCCCTCATTTCATCATAGTTACGTCTGAAACATATGTCATTCCCACTCTATGCTTCCACCTGGCCTCGTGGTCGACCTTTACACCGACCTGTTGTTGTTTAAGATTCGCTACCTGGAACAAAAAGTTCCAAGTAGCACGGTCTATGGTGATCCCTTATTTTTTTTTACACAGATCATTGGATCTTACAATAAACCTTCTTGGTCCTAAATACAAAGTACATAAAGAAATATAAGAGGAGAAAAGAATTACAAAATATAGGTACAGTACTCTCTTAAGGTGTCCTAACGCGAAGAAAACGTGGTCAATTTAAAATGGTCTCTCCTAACCTACCAGAGGACCCAAAACAGAAAACGGGACAGTAGTAGGCCACATTCGCCAGCCGCTTCCATTTTCTAGTACGACAATTATTTGGCCTTATGTAACGCCTACGAGCGAAATGCGACGTTCTTTTGTAGGGGTTGGTACCACGTGCAAGGCCGCTTCTCGTTTTCTGTGACTTTATCGCCAGCTAATTTATTCTTCTTTAAAAGGGGCCAATGGTGTGTAAGACTGATATAAAACCTTCCTGGGGGTTTATGTCGCTTGGTAATGGTGATTACTTGAGGGGAAGTGAGAGAGGGGGGGAGGGCAAGATATCATATTAGTCCTGTATAGTGTTATCAGAATAGCGATAAGCGCGAGTGAAAGATGAAGATAGCAGGGGAAGAGCGCCGAAAGAGAGTAAGCGAGTGTGAGAGAGCAAGGTAGAAGGAGAGAGAGAGAGAGAGAGAGAGAGAGAGAGAGAGAGATGTTTAGACCATGGTTGGAATAACATGAGAGCATGAGAGCATATTTACCTGAGTGGTAGGCGAGGCTTTGATGGCAGGAGCAGCGAGGGGGCATATATATATATAGGGAAGGTGAGGCCCCACACACACACACACACACACACACACACACACACACACACACACACACACACACACACACACACACACACACACACACACACACACACACACACACAGCTAAGTATATGTGAGTGAGGTGATAATGCAGAGACCCGGGTGCGTGTCGCAGGCCAGGCCAGGCGAGCACCTGGAGATAATTACTACCTTGGTCAGGTGAGGACGCAAGCACAGAGAGCGAGTTACATGTCTAATTGATGAGACATGCACAGGGAGGGGGAGAGAGAGAGAGAGAGAGAGAGAGAGAGAGAGAGAGAGAGAGAGAGAGAGAGAGAGAGAGAGAGAGAGAGAGAGAGAGAGAGAGAGAGAGAGACAGCAACGGTGCAAGATAAGAGAATCCATGTGAGAGGGTCTGAAGTCAGCTCCAAATAAGAGACATTTTAAGAGCTATAAAACTGCCCCATTCTGGAAGGGCCAGCATCATAACTGTCTTCCTAAAGCCAAGGTATTCTTGGCTGTTAATCTGAACAGTCAGCTGAGGGAGGGCTAATTACCACCCTGCCTCGCTTCAAGAAACATTGCCAAACAGTTATCACCTTCACAGGCATTTAACTTGTTATTGTACATGAAGTGAATGTAATTACCTGTGTTCTACCTTTAAGGGATAATTTAGTTAATTGTTATGCAGACCTATTTAGACTAGTTCTCTCTCTCTCTCTCTCTCTCTCTCTCTCTCTCTCTCTCTCTCTCTCTCTCTCTCTCTCTCTCTCTCTCTCTCTCTCTCTCTCTCTCTCTCTCTCCCTCTCCCCCCCCGTCAGTGATATATAATGAGAGCAAGAGAGAGCTGCCACCCTTGTCCTCTGGGAGCTGGGATCTGAACCACCGCTTCTCCTCTCTCGAAGAAAATTGACCTTTAAATAAGTTAACGATGGTTCACAGCCTTGGGATATTGTTGGTTGTTTGTGGCTCGTAACTACACATTGTTTGCTGTAACTACCTCAAGTAGCTATGGTTCACCTGTTGGCTGTTGTCGGTAAGTCAACAGGCCGGGGGTTGAGCTCTTGCTCTTTGGTCCCGCCTCTCAACCGTCAATCAACTGGTGTACAGGTTCCTGAGCCTACTGGGGAATCTGTACACCAGTTGATTGACGGTTGAGAGGCGGGACCAAAGAGCATGTGTGTGTGTGTGTGTACTCACCTAATTGTGCTTGCGGGGGTTGAGCTCTGGCTCTTTGGTCCCGCCTCTGGCTCTTTGGTCCCGCCTCGTGTGTGTGTGTGTGTGTGTGTGTGTGTGTGTGTGTGTGTGGGGGGGGGGGGAAACTCCGGGGTAAATACATGTATATAGAAGAGCCGAGGGAGATTTAGGAGTAAAACTGTGTGTAATAGAGAAGGTGAATGCGTTCCTGAAGGATTGTTTGTGGCAAGATCCACGTTGATGTTCTCTTTCTATTGCCTTGTCTTGCCCGAATTTTGTGAACCTTTCCATAATAATATATTGACGGTAGAGCGACGGTACCTCGCTTCACGCAGGTCCTGCGTTCAATCCCCGACCGTCCAATTCACTGGGCACCATTCCCTCCCCCCCCCCTCTCCCCCCGTCGCATCCCAAATCCTTATCCTAATCCCTTCCAGGGGCTATATAGTGGTGATGGTTTAGCGCTTTACCCCTGATAATTCCCGTCCTCCCTCCCTTCCACTGGTGTGTGAATTATTGGGCCAGAATTTAAGGGTCTTATCAGCCAGGCAATTTGTGCAGGATACGTGATATGGGGAGGCGATGGGGTGTATGTATGGGATGGGTATAGGAATGGGTATAAGGAGGATATAGGATATACGGTATAAGGAGAAATGACAGGGGAGGGGGGGTGTTATGAAATTGCTGTCCTTTGAAATTGCTGATGTATATATATATATATATATATATATATATATATATATATATATATATATATATATATATATATATATATATATATATATAATATTAGGGTTTTAAATATCTGTAGATCGCTAAACGTCTTTGAGAAGGATCTGAATCAACACTTCCATGGGTTCTTGATCAAACAGACTGTGATGCTTACGTGCGAGCTGTGTGATGGGAGGGGGGGGGGGGGGCGTGGCAAGGTGTGAGAGGTGGGAGGGAAGGGAAGGGGGGGGGGGCAAGACTACCCTCTGATCAATAATGTGTAGCATGCAGCCTCTCCCACATGCTCCCTCCCTCTCTCTCTTCCACCTTCTCTCTCTCTTTTTTTTTTGTTAGTGTGTCCCCTGTCTCATGCTCCACCGTCCCTCCACATGCTTCCCTTTCCTACATGCTCCTCTTCCCTCCCCAACAAGCTCCTCCCCCCTTCCCCCCTCCCTCTATGCCATGTGTGCCAGTATAAGAGGAGAGGAAACTTGAGGACAACTGTAGGCCTAAGGTACCTAACGCCTGTTGCCTCACCCGATGACTTATTTTAAAAAATCTACAAATTCCCAAATTAGTAGTTATGGAGATCTTTACTCGACGTCAGTATGTCTTAACTCACAGGCGTGGTTACACGACGTTTCTAGAACGTTAAAATGACGTCGTCGTTACGTTTTATGTTTGTTGGGATATCGTAATTCAGTACTTAATCTACACCAGTCGGATCATGTCTTATCTCCTCATAACCTACTTCGTTGTCTCCTTTCGCTCCCTCATTATCCTGTTTACCGCATCCTCACTCTCCGACAAACTTAGTTTCCTCACTTGGTTTCAGAGCATTGGTTGACAAAGAGTATTGGGAAGACGGGACAACCACGAGCATAGCTCTCATCCTGTAACTACACTTGGGTTACTATAGTTAGGTAGTTACAAGTTCCCTCAAAATCGGTTTATTCCTCATGGTCCGGCCATTTTGTTCCCCCCCACTCGGGGGGGGGGTAAGGACACTCCGTTCTTCGGTCTAATGGTTTCGTAAATTCCTCCGTGGTTAATGTTCACCTGGTTGACCTGGCAACCATACTCGTCTGGTGGAGGAGGAGAGGGGGAGATAGAGATGCCGTTAATGAGTGTGTGAAGTCAAGTAAATATGTGAATTTTAGTAAATTAAAAATTGAATATAAATAATATATAAAGAAGGAACAGCTGATGGCAGTCGAATGGACTTGTGAATAAGTAGATAAAAATGATAGTAATAATTATTATTAACATTATCATTGTTATATGTTAAATAAATCCTAAAATTATTGAAGAGTGTGGTGATATGTTGGCGCTGAATATAAACCTTTTAACGTAATTATAATCATTCTAGGACTGTAATGGTCTTTTAGAACTGAGCAGACTCAATCGAAACAAACCCCAATTACAAACTTCGTGAAATTATGGCTGCTCTTTGGAATTTTCACGAGTTCCTGCAGTTGTTAATTGCCTAGAATAATTTGATATAATATCCTGGAATCATTAGGAATTACCAAGGACAACTTGCTGGAATCGGAGTAAATTATCTGGAATCACTGCTTCATTATTTTGGTATTGTTATCGGGATTTGTACCATGATGCCGCGCCGTACTGAAATGGTTCGAAGGACCAAATGGTTACTTGTAATTTATATTAATTTTTGGGGTAGATATGGAATTATTGAAGACGATGAGTCACAATAACGTGGCTGAAGATATGATGACCAAATCATCATATTCGTGAGGAGACGACCTCATCTTCTGGTGTTTCATCTTCGTGAAATTATTGGAATTATATTTGATAACTTAATCGCCGTATTATTTGTGATTACGGTTAGGTTTACCTGGAAATTAGTTTTGGCAATGTCATGCATTTAATTTATTCGCAATTATTTTGGTGGATTACCAAAGTAATTGGTATTATGCATGATAATTGCACGCGTTAATTAAATGTGATAATTATTGGAATTACGTGGAATTATTCATGTCTTTCAGGAAGCAGTTGAAAGGAAGAGTCACGCACAAATGACCTCATAAAGGCTCCGCGAGTCCCTAAACCAACAGAAAGTAGACAGTAGACCAATATAGGTAACAGAATCCATCCACTCTTACGCTCTTCCGTTATGTCCATCTATTCCATCCACCCCATTCCTATCATCTGTTCTCCCTTACCCCCTCCCCTTCCATCCAGTCCCCTCACCCCTCACACACCTCACCCCTCACCTACATAATCCCAGCTTTGCCATTCCGCAGTGCTGGCAGAAAATGTCGCCACTCACAGTACGCTTCTTACAGCTTTTTCTCACATATATTTTTTCTTTCATATTTAGATTTTTTTCCCCACTGCTGCAAAAAAAATAATAAATTAAATGTTATTTTGGAAAGTATAATAATTATACGTTTGTGTGCAAATATGACATGGAATTAGATTTTGAAGCATTGGGAGGATGTTAGAATTTAATGCAAGAGTGGTGGTGGAGCCTGACTACAAGATGAGAGTAGCATCACAAGAGCAATAACACATAGCATTATATTGGTCCCAAAACCTGTGTGGGAACACCGAGCGCAAGTGTAGGGAACTTGCGCCAGATTCACGAAGTAGTTACGCAGGCACTTACGAACGTGTACATCTTTTCTCAGTCATTGGCGGGTTTGGTTATATTTATTAAACAGTTTACAAGCGTGGAAACTTGCCAATCGACTGTTGTTATTGTTATAAACAGCCTCCTGGTGCTTCGGAGCTCATTAACTGTTGAATAATTGTAAACAAAGCCGCCAAAGATTGAGAAAAGATGTACAGGTTCATAAGTGCTGGCGTAACTGCTTCGTGAATCTGGCCGCTGGTCTCTTGTTGGTAATGTTTGGAGTTCATCCAGGGCTTGGGTGGTCGTGCGAGGTTGTTGTTGTAGGTTACTGGTTGTTGTGAGTGGATGGTAGTGGTTAGTTAGAGGATGTAGTGGGGTTTGTGGGTGTAGTGGATGATGTATACAGGTTGTGGTGGTATAGTGGGGATGCTACAAGGATGTATCGAAGAAGACTTCACTTCTACCAGCAACCAGACCATCACCAGAGTTGTCATGACCACCAACACCAAAAATACAGGTCAGATACGAGAAGACGGAGACTAGACATAGCCAAAGCACTACACGCGAGACACGCTCATTGAACCATCAACTATCAGCTGATGCTCTTCACCGTCATGCATCGACACGACAGAGACAAAACTGCTAACCTCGAGTAATACCCCTATAACCCCCCCACCCCTTATATATATATATATAGTCCTGGGGACCATTCAGGCTTGTTCGCATATATATATATATATATATATATATATATATATATATATATATATATATATATATATATATATATGTATATATGTATATACCTGAACAAGCCTGAATGGTCCCCAGGACTATATGCAACTGAAAACTCAAACCCCAGAAGTGACTCGAACCCATACTGCCAGGAGCACTTTGCCACTAGTGTACAGGACCCCTTAACCACTCGACCATCACGACCGGACAAAAGATGATGGTAGCCGAGGCTAATTCCCCATCATGTATATATGATGAGGAATTATATATATGTATATATATATAATTCCCCGCATGTATATATGTATAAATAACACCATTCATAAATATATTGGTGTTATTTGATTGATTGCCTTGTAGCGTATTTTGAGATGAAGGGGGGGGGGGGGAGGGGGTAGTGGGGGGGGGGGGGCGCCAAGGTGCGCGGGAAATATTGATGCCAACACTGACATTCTGGAGTAGTGGTGTATGTCTCCTGTATAATGTAGTCATCCGTGTTCTCTCTCTCTCTCTCTCTCTCTCTCTCTCTCGCTCTCTCTCGCTCTCTCTCTCTCTCTCTCTCTCTCTCTCTGTTTCTCTCTCTCTCTCGATACGTTGTAACTCAAACATTTGAAACTACCTTAGTACGCGAGGCATGGTAACTACCGATACAAGTCTAACCAGCTTGTTACCTGGTGCAGCTTGTACAGCTTAAGAAGATGGAGGTAACGTTGTAACCTGCAGTCATTATAAGCTGTGTCTCAGTACGCCAAGTCCCGCGATGTGTTACCTCAATAAGCTTAGTTGAACTTGAGGTGACGTTTGAGCCAGGAGGAGCTTCTTGGAGGTGAAGTCTACCAGTAAACTGCAATAATTACACACAGAGATCACACTAACGTAATGCATCAAATGAACAAATCCACAAGGGCCGTGACGAGGGATTTCGGACGCAGGTTCGAATCCTCGTCACGGCCCTTGTGGATTTGTTCCTTTAACTGCTATAATCTTTTGTCGTTGGTATTTGGAGGTCAGACGAGCATGAGTTTAGATTCAGTAAGGTCACGTAGATGATAACTAGAGAAGCAAGCCGTGCTTGGTGGGTGTGTATAGGGCAGGAGAGGTGGTAGTTACCAAGAGCAAATTAGTTGTTGTTTTAGATTCAGCTACTGGGAACAAGAGGTTGCAAGTAGCACGGGCTATGGCGAGCCCGTCGTGGACTTACCCGGCACAGGAGCGGGGCAAGTAG